>NC_056741.1:1365074738-1365212238 GCF_019279795.1 Protopterus annectens
AGTGAGATACCACATGCAGGTGCTCCAGTGGACGCTAGTAGTGCAGTAGTCTATTCTGTCTTGTCCAGTGTTATTGCATATCCCGTTGACTCCTGTTTGTAGAGGGTATCTGCAGTGGTGGATGGAGACCAATTTGCACATAAATGTTCTAGAGATGAGGGCAGTCCTCGTCACATTGCAAGGCTTTCAGGATTGTCTTCCTCTGGGAACAGTGGCTATTCATACAGACCACATGTCGGTGGTCTGGTAGATCAACAAGCATGGGGTACATGATTGTACCTGTTGTGCAGAGAAGGCACGAGAGTGTGGGAATTGGTGATCTCTTCCAGTCGCTTTCTCCTTGCAACCCACATACCCAGGTAGTCTAGTGTTTTGGCAGACAAGCTCAGCAGGTCTATTTTGACTCCGCATGAGTGGTCCCTCAATCTGCCAGTGGCATCTTAGATTTTCACCCATTGGGGCCAACCTTGTTGTGATCTTTTTGCATCTCCAATGAACAACAAATGCAACAGGTACTTTGCCCGGATTCCCCAGAGGGACAGTCCCCAAGGGATGCTGTTGTACACGATTGGCCACCAGGTGTCCTCTACACATACCCTTCCCTTCCATTGATCCCTAAAATACTTTAGAAAGCCTTCAGACTGAGGAGTTCCATGATACTCATTGCTCCTTTCTGGCCTTTTCAGATGTGGTTCCCCTTCCTCGGGTCTCATCTCAAATATCCTCCTTGGATACTGGATCCTGTTCCAGATCTCATCTCTCACCTGTCAGAACAACTGCCCAATCTTCAGTCACTTCCACTGACTGCATGGTTTCACCACTTCCCCTCATAGTAAAACAGTCCAGACTGGCTTCTCCCATCTGAAAAATTATACTGGTCTCGCAGAAGCCTTCTACTTAAAAAGTCTACTGTAGTAAGTGAAAACGTTTTTACTTTTAGGCTGCAGAACGGAATCTTGACCCTTTTTCAGCTCCTATACCAGATATCCTTCTTTCTTAACATCCCTTTTCCATGAGGGAGCTGGCTTCTCTGTTATCAAGCTGCATTTGATGGCCATTTCTAATTTTCATGTCCATACTGGACCCACTTTTTCCTCTACATTATGTAAAGCCTTCATAAAAGGGCATCTTTCTTCTTGCACCTCCAAAGATCCCACCCCTCCTTGGCTTCTGTCATTGATGCTGCAGTCTGTCACCCAAAGCCCTTTTGAAGCCTGCTCATTCTTGTGATCTCAAATGTCATTGTTGGAAGTCTGCCTTTCTGGTGGCTATTACTTCGGCCAAGAGGATTTCTGTATTACAGGCTTTATCTTGTAAACCATGTATTGTTTTTCATAAGGACAAAGCAACTTTGCAAACTAATCCCATTTTTTGCCTAAGGTAGCTACTGAAAGAAATCTCAAACAGGATATCCAGTTACCTGTTTTCTTTCCTAATCGCTCCAGTAAGGACAGATATCTCCTACATACCCTGGATGTACATTGACAGTTGAGATTTTATTTACACAGGACTAAACCCTTCAGAAAATCTGACCAGTGATTCGTAGTCTTTTCTTTGAACAGGCATGGCCAAGCAGTTTCTAAACTGACTATTTCTAAATTTTTATTTTTTATTTATTTATTTATTTAACATTTGTTGACCGGGAATGTCCGACTAGGTTCCACAGAGCCTGTTTTCAGCGGAGGCCCGGGGAGAAATGCTCCAGATGCATGTCTTTGGAATGTGGGAGGAAACTGGAGTACCCGGAGGAAACCCACGCGAACACAGGGAGAACATGCAAACTCCACACAGAAGGCTCCCCAGCCGAGAATCGAACCAGAGAACCTCTTGCTGTGAGGCGACAATGTTAACCACTGCACCACTGTGCCGCTAAATGGATTTCTAATTACATTTCTCTGGTTTACTGTATAAGAAAGGTGGAGCTGTCTCATTCACCTAAGGAGTATTCTCTTAGGACAGTGGCTGCCTCTTCAGCCTTCTCTGCAGGATGTCCTTAGATGAGATTTGTGCTGCGGCCACTTGGTCCACTCCTCACACTTTTGTTGCTCATTATAAAGTGGACATGGTCTCCAGAAGCAGAGCAGCCTTTGGTTCCACAGTGCTCCGGCATGTCCTTCCTTAGGGCCGCCCAGGGTTCTTTGTAGCTGGGGATTCTGACCCAGATGTTATGAATAATGACATGGATAACATCAACTCAATAGTTATGTACTTACCATAACTTGGAATCTGTGTTTTCCTATTTCATTATTAATCACTTCCTGCCCTCCTTCCCCCTTCCATTTTTCTGGTGGTTCTGGAGAGGCTGGAGTCTCGTGCCGTTGAGCTACCGCTCTCACAGTTCTAATGATATTATGAATGTCTAGTTAGTTAGTTATGTTTCCTGGTGTTTCCTTTCCTTTATCAGCAAACTCAATCTGAGAGTTAGAAGGTAGAAAGGGATTTTGGGAGATGGGAGGAGCTCGAGCCTTGAATCTACTCTGTAAAGTGCCAGATCAGATCCGACATCAGATCCAAGACCCAGACGTGATGAATAATGAAATAGCATAACACAGATACCAAGTTATGGTAAGTACATAACTGTTGTTGTGCAGTCTCTGGGTAAGTATATATAATTTGCAAGGGGTGGTGGGATTCAGGGTGGCTTGTCCACCCTGCAAAAAAAATATGGTTTGTTTTTTTTTGTTTTTTTGATCCCTTTTGAATTTGATCTGAAAAGATTGCACTTTTTATGTTCGCTTATTGGCAGTTTGTTCAGTGATGCATCATTTATAAGTAGTCCCTGTTCTACAGGGTTTGAGTCCCTCAGCCCTCATTTGCCTCCTGTGTGACCTTGAGTGAACAGTGTCGAACTTTGAATCTCCCGACCTGCACAGACACAAGAACAAGTGCTAACATAGGGTCGGGGGGAGGGGTAAGTCCAAGTGGTCTCTGTTGTGGTCCTCATCATTCTCGTCTTGCAACCTTTTTTGCAATTATCGCAAATCTCATTGTAAACCTATATACACACCTACAACAAACACATATGTACGCATATATATATATATATATATATATGTGTGTGTGTGTGTACGTCTATGTAGGTATGTGTGTGTGTGTGTGTGTATGTGTGTATATATATATATATATATATATATATATATATATATATATATATATATATATATATATGGTCAATATTATATCATCAAACGCTTAAAAAAGTGAACGATGAGTAATCGAACCCATGTAAGCGAAAGCTTACAATATCGAAAGCTCAGAACAACAATTTTTTTCCAAAAAAAAATTGCTGTTCCAAACAAAAAAAAAAAAAGAAAGAAAGAAAAAGAAAATTATATGTATATTTGTGTGTATATGCGTGTGTGTGTACATACACATAATATATGATGGACCTTAATGTTATCAAAGAATTTGTTTTGCCGAGAGGAGTAGGAGTCTTTTATGCAGTGCTTTTGTTATCGGTACATGTTATTGCTGATTGTAGGTGTATCAATAACATATGCAACTGTAGTGTTAGAAGTCATTACTTGTATTCTGAGAAAATACTAGCACTGTGTGTTTTAATCGCATTTTTGTTTTCTTTGTAAGTGTACGTTTTATATCATTGCTGGTGCTTTAACACACTGACAATGATGTACTGATGTCCTTCATGGATGCATCTGCAGTCATAACAAATGGGTTGTCCTGTCGTCAGGCAGCCCTTCGGTCGGCCGGATTCCAAAGTCTGGGTCCGGCTTCGGCTGATGTCGCACTTCACCCGACGTCATCTCTGCTGGTCTTCGGGTATAAAGGCATTAGCCGACGCCATTTTCCTCAGTCTTTCTTGCCGCGTGGCCAAGCAGAAGCTGTTCGCAAGTGCCGGTCGGTCAGATCCAGAGATTACTACTACCGAATACTACTCAAGACTTCTAAAAGCTAAGTACCCGCTGGGGACTCTTTCTTGCCTCACCCGATGTCAGAAAACGTCAGTTACTGTTTAACTTGTGGGAAACAAATACCTCATAAAGATTTCCACTCTTACTGCCTGCCTTGCTTAGGCCCAGACCACGACGTAGCAGCCTGTTCGCCTGTGCTTCCTTCAACCGACACGCTTAGGCGCCGGTCGGAGTTTGCTGAACAGTTTTTCGCTCAGATTTTGCGTACATTATGCCGCCGGATCCTCCGACTACCCAAATTGTTAAAAACGCAAAGAAAAGACCGACACTCTCGGTCCGCGGTTTCGGCGAAACCACGGTTAAGCAAGCGAGTGTCTCGGTTTCGGCCGAAACCGAGAAAACTGGTCAATCTTCAGCCGAATCCATGACTACTACTGAGGCTCCTGCTACCTTACTTGAATCGGCCTCAGAATTTTTGCCTACAACTGTGGTTCCTAGTGATTTATCAGACACCATCCCTTTGGATGTCTCTACCCCAGCACGTGGTGCTGCTAGGCCTCCTGCAGCCATGTCTATTAAGGCCTTTGCCAGGGCTAAAGCAGCCAAATCTGATAAATCAGTGCCTGTTAAGCCCCCCTCACACAGGCCCACTTCTAGTTCACAAATGCTTACTCTGGCAGAAGATTTAATATCCTTAATTAGGGGATCCCAATCTCACCCAGACAGGGCCTCTCAGCCCCCAGAAAAGAGACCTAGAGCAGAGCCCCCCAAGCCAGTGTCCTCTGATGATTCTGCGGATGACTCAGACATTACAGACCAGCCAGAGGCTCCCTTTCCTACTTATGAAGATTCCGATGCTGAAGAATCCATTCCAGCTGCCTCTCCACCAGAGGAATTTTCCTTTGGGGAAACCTTACATGCCATGAGAGAACAATTCCAATGGCAGGGACAAAATTTCTCAGACTCAAGGAAAAGGCTTAGGACTTTTCTGCACTTACCACAACATAGGCCCTTAGCTATACCTCCTGTACTGCCTGTTGTGGATGATGCATTTAATGATGTCTGCACTGCTCCTGATTCTTTACCTCCAGCCCCTGCCAAACCCGATAGATTTTACAGGGTGCCAGACACTCATCACCACCTATACAAGGCCCCACTTGCAGACCCCGAAACTATATCCCAGGGGCCTAAGGCAGTAGCCTCGACCACAGCAAAAAACCCTATTCATTCTGAAAGGGAATCCAGGTCCTTAGAGAGATGGGGGAAAAAAGTTTACACCTCTGCTACTCTCTCAGCTAGAGCTTTAAACTGTCAGTTTCATATGATCCAATACCAAGAGTTTATGCTTGATCAGTTAACTAAAAAGCTGTCCTCTGATGAATCTTTAGATAAGAAATATGTATTAGAAATGGTGAATAACATCCAACAGGTTAGTAACCATTCCTTAAAATGTGGCTATGATGCACTGGAGGCTTCATTTAGATCAGCCATGACTGGCACAGTGATAAGAAGGCATGCATGGTTGAAAGAACAGGTCTTACCGGATCATGTTAAAGCAAAGCTATTAGATGCTCCTATGGATAAGGCCAGTCTATTTGGTACACCTGCCCAGCAGGTAATGAAGAAAATGGAAGAAAAGGCAAAATCTGTACAAACAGTTAAAGATTTCTTACAGGTTCAGCCCCCAAGGTTTAGCAGGAACTGGCCTGCCAAAAATTGGTCCTTTCCTGACTCCACAAGATCCCAAAGGGGCAGGAATAGACGCTCTAGAGGCAGAAATCAATCCAGAGGAGGTGCCTACAGAGGACGACAGTGGCAAGGCAATAACCGAAGCACTGACACAACCACTGCCACTACAACAGGACAATCACAGTGACTTGGCTCTGACACCGCCTACCAGGGAGCAAATAGCAGCACCTTTAGGCGGAAAGTTAGCCTTATTTTCGAAAAACTGGCACTGTATCACAAAAGACAAGTGGATTTTGCAAACCATACACCAAGGCTACAGGTTCCACTTACACACCTTACCAGTAAAAAGAGGAATGCCAAACCTCCAAATCAAAAAACAGAAGCTCTAAAGCAGATAGCAGAATTAACAAAGATGAGAGCTGTGGAAAGAGTACCAATAACAGAACAGGGCAAAGGATTCTACTCCAGACTCTTCCTAGTACCAAGAAAAGAGAAAAGTTGGAGACCTATTCTCGACCTGTCCGTCTTAAACACATACATCATTGTCCCAAAATTCAAAATGCTGACCCTACAGCAACTTCTTCCCATGCTGGGCAAGGAGTGTTGGCTGGTAACTCTAGATCTCAAGGAGGCATACCTGCACGTCCCCATTCGACCAAATTGCAGAAGATACCTCAGATTTCTTGCAGGATCAGAGCATTATCAATTCTCAGCATTGCCCTTTGGCTTATCTACTGCCCAGAGTATTCACAAAATGCCTGGCATCAGTAATCGCCCACTGCAGAGTACAGGGAATCCAAATTTATCCATACCTGGACGACTGCCTGTTACAAGCGGACAACAAAAGCAAGCTGACAACAGATTTACAAAGGGTCATTTACTTGCTACAAGCCCTGGGATACACAGTCAATTTACAAAAGTCAAGGCTGATACCATCCCAAACAAGAACATTCTTGGGCGCGGAATTGGACACAGTAAAACAAATGGCATTCCTAACTGCAGAAAACAAAAGAGCTCCTCTTTACTTCTTGGCATTAACAAAGCAGAACAAACTAACAGCAAGAAAAGTTCTGCAGGCCTTGGGCTTCATGGCATCATGCATAATCTTGGTCCCACATGCCAGACTGCATATGAGAAAGCTACAGTGGTACCTAAAGAATTTATGGTCTCAGCACAGGCACAGCCTAGAAACAGAAATACCACTAATCCCATGCCTAAAACAGGAGTTCCTATGGTGGGCTCAAGCATGCCAGTCAAACCCAGGCTTACCCTTCCACAACTTTCGAACAAGCCAAACCATCACAACGGACGCCTCAGACGTTGGATGGGGGGCACACATGCTGGACAAATGCATACAAGGATTGTGGACCCAAGACCAGCTGCACCTGCACATAAACCAAAAAGAAATGCTGGCAGTAAAACTGGCAATCCAAAAATTCAGACCATTCCTCAAAGAAGGCCATTTGATGATAAGGACAGACAACACCACAGTCATGTGGTACATCAACAAACAGGGAGGCACTCATTCATTCCCCCTATGCAGAATGACTTTGGACCTTTGGAATCTGGCTCTCAGCTACAACATCCAGTTACAGGCAATATTTGTGCTGGGAAAAGAGAACACCCTAGCAGACATGTTAAGCAGAACCACCTCGGATGCTCACGAATGGATGCTACACCCGGACATCTTCAAGGCCATCACAAAGAAATGGGGAATGCCACAAATAGATCTATTCGCTTCCGCACTCAATCACCAGCTCAAAAAATTCTGCACAAGGACATTCCACCCACTTGCATGGAAGGTGGACTCTCTATCCTTCAGCTGGAAAGGCCTGACAGCATATGCATTTCCACCTCTTCCCTTGATGCACAAGGTACTACTGAAAATCAAAGCGGAACGTCCAAGGATAATCCTGATAGCTCCGAACTGGCCAAGACAACACTGGTACCCATTGCTGAGGAGCATGTCTCTGGAGAAAATGTGGTCAATACCCCTGATGCCTTTGATGTTAACTCAGAACAACTACAACATCATGCATCCAAACCTAAAAACCTTGCAACTGACTGCCTGGAACATCACATAGCAGCAACTAACCCAGACCTTTCCCAAAGGGTTAAAGACATTATCCTTGAAGCCCGCAGACCTTCAACAAGAAGGAACTATGCAGGAAAATGGAAAAGGTTTGTCATTTGGAGTACTGAAAGAGGAAAAGATGTGTCGAACATAGATATTGCTAACATTCTGGAGTACTTGTCAGAGCTTCTACATACAGGCCTGTCCTATTCCTCCATCAAGATACATGCATCAGCTATTTCAGCAGAATACAGCTTTGATCCACCTGTCTTTTCACATCCTCTACTCAGGCAGTTCCTCAGAGGGATCAAGAATGTAAAACCTCCTAGGAAACCACCATTACCAGCATGGGACTTGAACTTTGTGCTAGAAAAGTTGACACTCCCTCCGTTTGAACCAGCAGCAACAGCAGATCTACAACACCTGTCATGGAAAACTGCTTTCCTACTGGCAATTACCTCAGCAAGGAGGGTTTCGAACTACAGGCCTTAATGGCAGTGCAACCCTTCCTAATCTTCCATCAAGATAGGGTGTCCATGAGAACTAATCCTACATTTATGCCTAAGGTGGTATCCAGAGTGTCTTTAAACCAGGCAATCCACCTACCTACCTTCTTTCCCAATCCACAAAACAGGGGAAAGAATGCTGCATACCTTGGATGTACATAGACAGTTACGCTACTACCTGGACAGAACCAAAAGTAACAGAAAACTGACCAGCTTTTTGTAGCCTATGCAACAGGAAGGGAAGGAAAAGCAATTTCCAAACAGACAATCTCCAAATGGATAGGAAATTGCATAAGATTCTGTTACTCCTACCATGGAAAACCAATTCCACAGAACATAAGACCTCATTCTACAAGGGCTACAGCCACTACCACAGCTTTCCTACGAGGAGTGGCAACCAAGGACATTATTGAGGCGGCTACTTGGACCTCCGTGCATACATTTGCCAAGCATTATAATTTACCTCTATACTCTAGATCCCGAGCAGGGTTTGCCACTGCTGTACTGCAAGGGATCCTAACTACACCATAATTTTTCTTCCTCCTCCCCTAGTTTGGCTATGGTATTCTACCCATTTGTTATGACTGCAGATGCATCCATGAAGGACATAGTACAGTTTTGTACCTACCATAAATGTAGATGTCCGAACTGGATAGCATCTGCAGTCAGGATTACCCTCCCTCCTTCCCCTCTGTGGTACTCCTAGGGTATTTACCCTCCAAATAGCTAGCTGGGGGGGGAGTCTCTTATGGTGTATTTGTTTGTATATATGTACACACATGCTTATTTTTTGTATTTGCCTTCTACCTTTTTGGAAACATTGGCTTTTATCCAAAATTTAGCCTTCCAAGAGGGCAACTGGCATCTGGGGCAAGAAACACTGAGGAAAATGGCGTCGGCTGATGCCTTTATACCCGAAGACCAGCAGAGATGACGTCGGGTGAAGTGCGACATCAGCCGAAGCCGGACCCAGACTTTGGAATCCGGCCGACCGAAGGGCTGCCTGACGACAGGACAACCCATTTGTTATGACTGCAGATGCTATCCAGTTCGGACATCTACATTTATGGTAGGTACAAAACTGTACTTTTGTTTGCTTTGAAGTTTGTTTTGGAAATCATTGCTTGTGCAGTTAGTGCACTAGCCATGATTCACTATCTGTGTGCTTTTCATTTGTGTTTATTGTGCTGTCTTGGAGTTACTATATAAACATTAAAGGGGCTCCCAACATAAAAGCACTGTTTAAGTGTATATGTTGTCTTTTAGCATTTTTTTCTATAATAGTTGCATGCAATATCTGTTTTTTATGAGTTTTGATTACGTATGTTAGATAACGTTAATGCTGATGTGTTGATTAGATAACTTTGTAGAGACTTATGTATACTCTTTCTTGACTGGGTTAGTCCTACTTGCCAGTGTCATTTTTCTTCAGAGACCCATGGTAGTATTCATACTGCCCAGGAGAAATTTGACCAGGACACTGGGAAGTTACCCTACTCTTTTTTTTTTTTTTTTTTTTTTTTTTTTACAAGTGCTCTAGAATATTTTATGTACAACTTGGCTATTATCAGCTCAGGCAGATGGAGTCTTAATTTAACATCTCATCTGAAGGGCGGCACACTCAGGAGTGCAGCATCCCTCCTCTTAAGCTGCACTGCAGTGTCAGTAGTGGAAAATTAAACCAAGTACCTACTGTAGGAAGAGGACCCATGGCCTTCTAATCTTCCAGCACCAAAGTGCTACCTGTTGATCCACTGAGTCTGTGTGTGTGTGTGTGTGTGTGTATATACACACACACACACACACACACACACACACACACACACACACACACACACTATATGGGGTGACTGCATTTGGTCTAAATGTGGTAGTGTGTTCATATTGACATTGTCATTGTTTTAAAGTCAGTGGATGCAACACTGACATATGGATGTCTCCAAGAACATGAGTACATATATATATATATATGTGTATATATATATATATATGTGTGTGTGTGTGTGTATATATATATATGTATATATATATATATATATATATATATATATATATATATATATATATACACATATATTTAATATGGACAAACACACAGAGGAAAGAGTGGATATGTAATGTAGTGTAGGCAAGAATTTTGAGTTATTATTTTGTGATGAATCTTTTTCATGTAAGAAACTTTGAGGCAGTAATGTGATGCCTTGCTTTTTTATATTTCAGCTGTATTTAACTGGAGCTGTTTACAGCCTGGATGGATCAGACTGTCTGAAAGATACAATGCAAACTAGTGTGGCTTCCATTTTACAGGTATGTTGTATGCTGGCTTGATTGTTTTCCCATACTAAACTGATTTAACACATCTCAGAATGAAGTTCAAAGTAAATTTTCATAGTTTGTAATTGTCATTGAAGGAGTAAGGGCGTACAGTCACCCGAGAACTTGGGTACAATGTTGTTGCTAATCACTTACAGTTGTGTTCATTATCATTGCAGAGGGAACATTATTACACTGGAGTTTGACAGTCACCCTATCCCATTTGCAAGCTGTTAATCATTAAAAGAAGAGTCCATCTGCACCTGCACTTTAATTTAATCCTTGGATTTCTTTTCTTCCTACAGTATGGTTTAGTTAACAGAAATCAGCATATTCCTTCATTTCCTTGCCTTTGTATCAGAGGACAGAAGATCTACCATCCTATTTTTTTAAGTTTAAACTATTACATGCTTTGGCAGTGGAATTTCCTGCGTGACATACCAGAGATATAGCAAAATGTGTATTTTTTTCTGTTCACAACTTTCCATAGGTAGTCCTTAGTCGTGCTGATAGCAGCAACTACTATTAAAAAAGTGTGGTGTAACTTTTCTCCACTGTCTTTGGTGTAGCGAAGAAAATAAATTGTATGGGTGCACATAGCTGACCACATATTTTTAAGAATAGTGGTCCATTTATGGGAGGTGAAATTTTCTATAACATCGGCTTCATTGTAGAAAGTAGTGTTGTCTTGGGCACAACACAGAGATTAACTAATTTGTTATACTGAATGATGTATGTTTTTGATGAAATGTTCACATACTACAGTGTAGCAAATCATGTGGTAGCAATACAGCAGAAGTTGCTTCAAAATAGCTTGTAACACAAATGCATGAACAGAAGATTATATCTATTCTTAAAGAACAGAAGGTTATATATACTGTTTATGTGCTACACTGTAAGGACATCGGTAATGTGAGTTATAAAAGTAAAATACTTTTGAGCAAGTGACAATATTTAGGATAAAAATGCATCTTCCTGCAGCAGACAGTAGTGAGACAAGTTCACTGAGTACCTTGTAACGGCTCCTGATTTACATGATATCTGTCACCTCTGTGAGAATATGGTGATGGGGGGGATTTGTCATTACTTGAAGGACTACAAATTGACAGCTTTAAAAAAAAAACTAGAGTTTAACTGCCTTATTTTGATTTCAAATGTGCAGCTACTTATGAATAGGTTAGAGAAGTTCTGAGAACAATACAAATCAGAATAATTGAGGCAAAAAGTGAAAACTTATGTTCCACACGTTGTGTAAGATGCTTTTGACTTTCACTACTGTCATTATGTTTACAATGAAGTTTAAACACCTAATTTTCTTATCTCTAGCATACTTCTTGTAAAGGTGACTTGAAAAGATTTTGTGAGCTGAACCAGAGAATAAAGCAGTAAAACAAGATCATGTTGGCAGATCCTGTTTTAGGCATTTGGAATAAAACATTGAAATATAAGTAGATGTCCTTCAAGGATGCATCTGCAGTCTTTACAAATGGGTTGTCCTGTCGTCAGGCAGCCCTTCGGTCGGCCGGATTCCAAAGTCTGGGTCTGGCTTCGGCTGGTGTCGCACTTCACCCAACGTCATTGCTGCAGTCATTCGGGTATAAAGGCATCAGCCGACGCCATTTTCCTCAGTCTTTCTTGCTGCGTGGCGCCCGAAGCAGAAGCTGTTCGCAAGTGCCGGTCGGTCAGATCCAGAGATTACTTCTACCGAATACTACTCAAGACTTCTATAAAGCTAAGTACCCGTTGGGGACTCTTTCTTGCCTCAGCCGATGTCAGAGAAAGTTAATAACTGTTTATCT
The DNA here is from genome assembly GCF_019279795.1 of Protopterus annectens. NCBI lineage: Eukaryota > Metazoa > Chordata > Ceratodontiformes > Protopteridae > Protopterus > Protopterus annectens. The sequence goes on from NC_056741.1 coordinate 1,365,086,992, forward strand.
TGTGGGAAACAAATACCTCATAAAGATTTCCACTCCTATTGCATTCATTGTTTAGGCCCAGACCACGACGTAGCAGCTTGTCTAGCCTGTGCTTCTTTAACCGACGGACGCTTAGACGCCGCCGGACTTTGCTGAGCAGATTTTCGCCCGATTTTGCCTACATTATGCCGCCGGATCCTCCGACTACGCAAATAACCAAAAACGCAAAGAAAAGGACCGACACTCGGTCCGCGGTTTCGCCGGCCGCGGTTAAGCAAACTACGAGTGTCTCGGTTTCGGCCGAAACCGAGCAAGCGGTTCTTTCTTCAGCCGATAACTTGCCTTCTACCGAGGCCTCTTCTAACCTGGTAGAGACGGCTTCTGAAATCCAACCTTCTGTTGCGATTTCACAGGATTTATCAGACACCATTCCCCTAGATATTTCTACCCCTGCAATTGGAGCTGCTAGGCCTCCACCAGCTATGTCTATTAAGGCCTTTGCCAGGGCTAAAGCAGCCAAAGCATCAAAACCTGTGCCTGCCAAGCCCCCCTCTCACAGGCCCAGCACCAGCTCCCATATGCTTTCCTTGGCAGAGGATCTCATCTCTTTAATTCGTGGAGCCCAGCCTCATCCTGACAGGGCCTCTCTCCCTCGTCCAGAAAAGAGGCCTAGAGCAGAGCCCCCTGAGCCAGTGGCTACAGATGATTCCTCTGATAACTCAGAACATACAGACCCTCCTGAGGCTTCTTATTCTCCTTACGAAGACTCTGATGCTGAGGAGTCCATCCCTTCAGCCTCTCCTCCTGAGGAATTTTCCTTTGGGGAAACCTTGCATGTTATGAGGGAACAATTTCAGTGGCAGGGCCAAGATTTCTCAGACTCTAGAAAAAGGCTTAGGACCTTTCTACATTTGCCACAGCATAGGCCTTTAGCTATACCTCCAGTTCTACCTGTTGTTGATGCATTTAATGATGCTTGCACTGCTCCTGATACTTTACCTCCGCCCCCTGCGAAGCCCGATAGGTACTACAGGGTCCTGGACACTCATCACCACTTATATAAGGCTCCTTTTGCAGATCCAGAGACTATCTCCCAGGGCCCTAAAGCCGTAGCAGCTACTTCTTCTAAAACCCTCCCTCTGAAAGGGAATCCAGGTCCTTAGAGAGATGGGGTAAAAAAGTTTACACCTCTGCTACTTTGTCAGCTAGAGCTTTGAACTGCCAATTTCATATGATTCAATATCAAGAGTTTATGCTTGACCAGTTGACTAAAAAGCTGTCCTCTGAAGAATCTTTAGATAAAAAGTATGTTCAAGAAATGTTACATAACATACAGCAGGTTAGTAACCATTCTTTAAAATGTGGCTATGATGCACTGGAGGCTTCCTTTAGATCAGCCATGACTGGCACAGTTATCAGAAGGCATGCATGGTTGAAGTAACAGGCATTACCAGACCATGTCAAATCTAAGCTTTTGGATGCACCTATGGACAAGGTCAGTTTATTTGGTGCCCCCGCACAACAGGTACTAAAAAAGATGGAAGAGAAAGCAAAATCTGTGCAAACAGTGAAAGATTTCATACAAGTTCAACCTCCAAGGTTTAGCAGGAACTGGCCCTCCAAGAATTGGTCCTTTCCGGACTCCTCTAAGGCACAAAGAGGCAGGAATAGGCACTCTAGAGGCAGAAACCAATCCAGGGGTGCCTACAGGGGTCGCCAGTGGCAGGGTAACAACCAACGAGGCACGGATACAGCTACCACCACTACAACAACTCAATCACAGTGACTTGGCGGTGGCACCGCCTACCAGGGAACAACTAGAAGCACCCTTAGGCGGAAAGCTAACATTATTTTCAAGAAACTGGCACTGCATTACAAGAGAAAAATGGATTTTGCAGACTATAGACAAAGGTTACAGGTTCCATTTCCATACACTTCCAGGAAAGACAGGAATGCCAAACCTACCACCTTCTCAAAGGGCAGAAGCTCTAAAACAAATATCTCAATTATTAAGAATGAGAGCTGTGGAAAAGGTACCATTTATGGAGCAAGGGAAGGGATTTTACTCCAGGCTCTTCCTGGTACCAAGAAAAGAAAACAAATGGAGGCCTATTCTAGACCTGTCCGCTTTAAACACATTCCTCATTGTTCCAAAATTCAAAATGCTGACCCTACAGCAGCTTCTTCCCATGCTGGGCAAGGAGTCGTGGCTGGTAACTCTAGATCTCAAGGAGGCATACCTGCACGACCCCATAAGACCAATTTGCAGAAGATACCTCAGATTTCTTGCAGGATCAGAGCACTATCAATTCTCAGCATTGCCCTTTGGCTTATCTACTGCGCCCAGAGTGTTCACGAAATGCCTGGCATCAGTAATCGCTCATTGCAGACTTCAGGGAATTCAAATCTATCCCTACCTGGACGACTGCCTGATACAAGCGGACAACAAAATCAAACTATCAGAAGACTTACAAAGAGTCATCTACCTGCTGCAAGCCCTGGGATACACAGTCAATACAAAAAAGTCAAGGCTGATTCCATCCCAAAGAATAACCTTTCTGGGTGCAGAACTGGACACATCAAAACAAATGGCATTTCTAACTGCAGAAAAGAAAGAACAACTTCCCCTCTACTTCTTGGCATTAACAAAGCAGAGCCATCTAACTGCAAGAAAAGTGCTACAGGCTCTAGGCTTCATGGCATCCTGCATACTACTGGTCCCTCATGCCAGGCTGCATATGAGAAAGCTACAGTGGTACCTAAAGAATTTGTGGTCTCAGCACAAGCACAGCCTAGAAACCAAAATTCCAATGATCCCATGCCTGAAACAAGAGTTCTTATGGTGGGCTCAGGCCTGTCAATCAAACACAGGACTACCCTTCTGCAAAAGTCAACCAAGACAATCCATCACGACAGATGCCTCAGACCTCGGTTGGGGGGCACACATGATGGGCAAGTGCATTCAAGGCCTATGGACTCAAGACCAGCTGCACCTGCACATAAATCTAAAAGAAATGATGGCAGTAAAATTGGCAATCCAGGCATTCAGACCTTTTCTCCAAGAAGGCCAGTTGATGATAAGGACAGACAACACCACAGCTATGTGGTACATTAACAAACAGGGAGGCACACACTCATACCCTCTATGCCGGCTGGCAATGGACCTATGGGATGTGGCTCTGAGCTACAACATTCAGTTACAGGCAATTTATGTACCAGGGAAGGAAAACATTCTAGCAGACATATTGAGCAGAACTACAACAGATGCCCACGAATGGATGCTGCATCCGGACATCTTCAAAACCATCACAAGAGAATGGGGATTACCACAAATAGACTTGTTTGCATCCCCATTCAATCACCAGTTGAAGAAATTCTGCACGAGGACTTACCACCCACTTGCTTGGAAGGTGGACTCCCTATCCTTCAGTTGGAAAGACCTGACAGCATACGCATTCCCACCACTTCCTTTGATGCACAAGGTGCTTCTCAAGATCAAAGAGGAACGTCCGAGGATCATTCTGATAGCCCCAGACTGGCCAAGACAACATTGGTATCCACTGCTGAGGAGCATGTCCCGGGAACAAATATGGACACTGCCCCTGATTCCATTACTGCTGACACAGAACTACAACATCCTGCATCCAAACCTAAAAACTCTGCAGCTAACTGCCTGGAACATTACATAACAGCAATTAACCCAAATTTATCCCAAAGGGTTAAAGACATAATCCTGGAGGCTCAGACCTTCAACAAGAAAGAATTATGCAGCAAAATGGAAAAGATATCTCATCTGGAGTACTGCAAAGGGGCAAGATGTGACACTGGTGAACATAGCCAACATCCTGGAGTACTTGGCGGAGCTCTTCCATACAGGCCTGTCCTATTCCTCCATCAAGATACATGCATCAGCTATTTCAGCAGAATACAGCTTGGATCCTCCTGTCTTCCCGCATCCTCTGCTCAGACAGTTTCTGAGAGGAATTAAAAATGTAAAACCTCCCAGGAAACCTCCATTGCCAGCATGGGACTTGAACTTTGTGCTGGAAAAACTGACTCTACCTCCTTTCGAACCAGCAGCTACAACAGAATTGCAATACTTATCCTGGAAGACTGCTTTCCTGCTGGCAATAACTTCAGCAAGAAGGGTCTCTGAACTACAGGCATTAATGGCAGTACAACCCTTCCTGATCTTCCATCAAGATAGTGTCCCTGAGAACAAATCCTACATTTATGCCTAAGGTGGTATCCAGAGTCTCTTTAAATCAGGCTATCCACCTTCCTACATTCTTCCCCAATCCACAGAACAGGGGAGAAAAGCTCTTACATACTTTGGATGTACACAGACAATTACGCTACTACCTGGACAGGACAAAAAACAATAGAAAAACTGACCAGCTTCTGGTAGCATATGCAACAGGAAAGGAAGGAAAACCAGTTTCTAAACAGACAATCTCCAAATGGATAGGAAATTGCATTAGATTTTGTTACTCCTACCATGGAAAGAAAACTCCAGAGAACATCAGGCCTCACTCCACAAGGGCTACAGCCACTACCACAGCTTTCTTACGAGGAGTGGCTACCAAGGACATTATATAGAGGCTGCTACTTGGACCTCCGTGCATACATTTGCCAAGCATTATAACTTACCTCTATACTCTAGATCCCGTGCTGGTTTTGCCACTGCTGTTTTGCAAGGGATCCTGACTACACCATAATCTACTCTCATTTCCTCCTCCCCTAGTTTAGCTATGGTATTCTACCCATTTGTAAAGACTGCAGATGCATCCTTGAAGGACATAGTACAGTTTTGTACCTACCATAAATGTAGATGTCCGAGAGGAATGCATCTGCAGTCAGGATTACCCACCCTCCTTCCCCTCTGAGGTACTCCTAGGGTACTTACCAATCTTCAGCTAGCTTGGGGGGGATCTATTATGGTGTATTTGTTTGTATATATGTACATACATGCTTATTTTGTGTGTTTGCTCTCTACTATTTGGAAACTTTGGCATTTATCCAAATTTAGACATCCAAGAGGGCACCTGGCATCTGGGGCAAGAAACACTGAGGAAAGTGGCGTCGGCTGATGCCTTTATACCCGAATGACTGCCGCAATGACGTCGGGTGAAGTGCGACACCAGCCGAAGCCAGACCCAGACTTTGGAATCCGGCCGACCGAAGGGCTGCCTGACGACAGGACAACCCATTTGTAAAGACTGCAGATGCATTCCTCTCAGACATCTACATTTATGGTAGGTACAAAACTGTACTTTCTTGAATTTGGAATAGAAATATATCTTGATTTTTTTTTTTAATTCCCAGGTGGAGCCTTTAAGGCTAAATTGCAGTCCTCTGAGAATGGGGCATATGCCCATAATGTCACACAGTTTTCAAGTTGAGGCTCTGACATTTTAAAAATCTCAAAGTCTTTCTTTTGAGATACTGCAGCAACATATGCTTCACAACTTACACCATGTGTCAGCAATTAGTATGTCTTCTTGTCAAACTGTTTGTATATAACTTTTACTAGTTTGAAGATATACTGGTAAAGTACTTACAAACATAAAAAAATTAGGTTGTTTTAGAAAAATTTCTAAATGTGCACTCATTGATGTGATTCGGTAAATTTGATTACACCATTTCATAAGGGCAAATAGAACAGTGTAGCCTGATAATGGTTATCTATCCAGTGTGAGTAATGTTGCTTGATGGGATTTGAATAAGTAGTCAGTTCACTGACAAAACGAGAACAGGTTGCACAATGACTGAGACCTTGTGAGTCCAGTAGAGTGCATGTAACATGCTTACAACAATGTCTGTTTACACAAGCAACAGTTCATTACTATGAGCACAAATGAGCTCTCAGATAAGGGCTGCACAGCAAAGTTCCTACTTTTTTGTATTAAAAATTGGAAAGAAATGGTTCGATACGACAAGCAGAAAGGGGAAGGACCAAGTAGGGGAACCCATAGAATAGCCAAGAAAAAGGAAGAGTGGTATGGGGGGCGGGCGGCAAGGTATACCTCTCAACTGTCCAGATTCATAGATTAGATAGATTAGTACTAGGCTAACAGCCCTTCTGGGCCATTTTTTTAAAGCCTAGCCAATTACCCCATGTGAGAATCAAACCCTGTACCTTGTAACTGTAAAGTAAACACCTTAACCATTATGCCAACCTCCCACCCTTGTTGCAGAATGCCCAGAGTTTTACCTCATATTTTTGGTCTGTTGCTTATTATTTTTTTTTTATTTTGTGGCAAATCAGTGAACACAGAATTCACTAAATAATGATAGGCATTTGAATTTCAGAATTAATATCCTTCAGAAAATGAATGGCAACACAAAATCTTTTAATTTGTTAATTTTCCAAGTTTATAAGAGCACTGTTCAAACTTTGTCCCAATTTTTGGGGCTCTGCCTCCCATTACTTTGGGTTTTGTCCAAACTGTTTTGTGCTAAGAGGTTCAGAGCTATGAAGCAAGGGTATGTTTGTTTACGGGACATGTACCCATTTTATTATTTTTTTCAAAAATGTTGTGGGGGGGGGGTAGCATGGGAAATGTGTGGGTAGAAAAGAGAGTACAAGAATGGCAGCAAGAGTAGACAAATCAAACACCAAAGATGCACAGAGGTTGACATGGAGGGTGCTGACACAAACAAGAAGGGGAAGACAAAGGAGAGAGACAGACAGAGGGAGGACATTTGGTGGTGGTGGTGACAGTTGAACTACAAACTGTTGGTGGAAATGAAAACACATGGAAAAGGAGTACCATGATGGTGCTTTGGGGTTGGGGTGACAAGTGCCTTCCACACTGTACCAAGCATGAGGTCAGTCACCTCCATAATGGCCCTAACAGCTGTGCCCAGCATTTTTTGGTATGTTGGTCAGGGACAGGCAGTTGTGTGACTCTTGACAGTCACTTGAGGAATTGTTCTTGACTGCCACTTTAGGTGTCCTTGTGCCAGTCCACCAAGGCCATTACTAGGCCTTCCACCTCCTGCCAGGTGATATGCCAGGACCTCCAGTGAGGCCTATCGATGGGGAGACTACACCCTTCCACTGGAGACAGACCAACAGAGGAAACCAGGGAGCTCTCTAGGTCATACCCTGCTGGATCGCCATAGAGGTGAACCTGGTACTTGCTAGGGACCAAGTAGGTGATTGCAAGGCAGGTGCATGGTGTGGTGGTTGCAGCAGATCCTCACTAACCTGGTGGTGTTGAGACTTGCATATATTTGGTCAGGAGTCTGCCATACCACGCTGTTGGGCCAGATTTCCTGCTTTTTGGGCTGGTACTTCAGGTATGTGCATGGTTGTTTGTCTCGGGTCTTCCTGTGAAAGTTCAATATATCTTAAAAATGCTTTCTACACATTATCTAACCTGTGAGCAGATAGGGTAGGGCAGTTCTTTCTAACCTAATGAATGGAGGGCATTCTTTCCACCAATTGTAGGAAATCAAACAGCTGGTAGCAGTTCATACTAGAAAGAGGGGTATCTTAAATGGAACAGCCTATCAAACTTTTTAGTATGCCCAAGTTTCAATTTTTTTTCCTGGTACAACACTATACCTCCATGTAGTCTATACCTGCCAAGAAATCACCACCAACTACTATACTCAAGTCTTCTTTGCCATTTTCACAATTTCATTAGTAGGGAGACATTTTGTATAATGTGGAACTTTATCGCACTGAACAAGTGGACCATTAAACTGATGCATATATATGCTGGCATCTCTTGCTGAATATTTCCTTTCCCCAGAGTCGTATCAGCACACTTCAGAGGTATGAGAAGAGGTTTACAGTTTGTTATGCAAAAATGCAGTTGAACTAGGGATGGTCTACCATTTGACACAATCTCTCTCATTGATTCTAGTTTCCCCATACCCAAAATGAAGAGCCCTGTTTATTTTAACAGTTGTGTGCAAATACTTTTCTCTCACCCTTGCAGATTATTTCTGTTTTCCCTATGGTTATGTGACTAGGTGATAGGGTGTTGCCCCAATAAATAAAAAAATGCATTTTTTGGCCCATTACTCACAGGGTCAGCAGGTGCGTGTTTTGACAAATTGATATCAAGCTTTATAATACGTGGGCTGTGTACTGATTTCTCTTAGGAATCTTTGTGCTGGTAGTACCTTTGTCAGACCCCCTAAATTTATAAAACTGCTAATTCACTAGGCATCTCTCTTGACATTTTTATAAGTTGAAACATAAGGAATGGAAAGGTGCTAACTCTGTGGAATGAAGTTCATCCATCACCATCCCATCAAGGGGGTGGTTCAATAACTGCAGGTCTGTAGCTGTATTTAATGCAGTGGCTAATGAATAATACAACCGCCCTTAACAAACCGACAAAACCCCATAATATCTTAAGCAGTTCTCAGCAACTTTTGCAGGGGTACTTCAGTCAACACAATACTACTTACAATTTTGGAACATATTGACACCATAAGCTACATACTCCATAATTTTAACTGTCAAGGTATGTGCTATGTACAAAATGACCATAAAAAATTTCTGCATCAAACTTGATATTTTTCATCTCCATAAAAATCATCTAAAATTTTCTTAAGTATTTAAAGTGTCAAAACACTTTCCATAACTATGCAACTCTAATAATAGAATCAGTTCCTAAAGGTTTCACATTTATTACAATTCTTTAATACTCTGAAATGTCCCTGCATTCCAGGCGGTCTTAGGCTGAGGTATTCATACAAAAAGGGATCCTTACATGTCTCAAAGACCATAATCAAATCCCTTCTCTGTGTTTTACATGAGCAGACATACAACTTTAAAGACATCAGTCTTCCCTAATATGACAGCGTGCTGACATAGTCATTGTAATACAATTTGTTTTGCAGTTCTTTCAAGAGAATTACTAGCTATTTTACTAGAAGTAGACTGTAACAGACAACCATTGAAAAATGAGATACAGTAAATTTTCATTTCTGAATTTTATAAATTTTATGCACATCCCAAAATTTTTGAACAATTCCTTAGATCCTGAATGTGCTTGGTGAAACTCAGATTTTTTATCAGTCAGGATACCTAAATCTTTAAAACTGAATAGTTTCCATTTTTTTACCTTAAATGTTTGTTCTTAAAATAGTTTCATTAACCTTAATAGTCAGATAATACATTTCATGTTGTCAGCATAAAATTATAGCGTTCAGTAAGATCTAATTTTAAATCAGAGATCAAAAATATATTGTTCCAATGTTGAACCTTAAGCTATTCCACACAAAAAGGGATGACAGGCCATCTCCCATTAATTTTGCATCCAATTGTCAGTCAACCAGTTAGATTTTAATCCAGGAAATGACATCAACCTCTAGACCCAAATTTTGTTAATTTAATAATAAAGCTGCTGTGTCTTTCGTCTTTTCCCGGTTAGGGGTCGCCACAGCGGAACTCCGGTCCGCTAATGATTGGCAGTAGATTTTTAAGTGCCAAGTTGCCTGCTCTGATGCACAACCTTCATCGAAGGTAAGCCCATTCACGCATGTCTGCACACAGAAGACGCTCTAGCTGAGAATTGAACAGGACAGCGTCTTACTGTGAGGTGACAACGCTACCGCAGCACCACCACCGCAGTAACTTAATAATAAAGCTATTAAGATATATTAAAATCTATTAAGATATATTAAAATCTAGGGAACCAGTTTCAGTTTGAAGAAAAAGTCAGATTACAGATAGCTTTTGATCTATTTTTAATATATGTAAGCAGGAAATTTTTAACTTCCCCTGTTTTTATAAGATCTAATTAACTGCTGTTCAGGATAAGCTTTTGCCTGATTTTACCACTACAAGATGAAAGACTGATTGAATTATTATAATTAGACACGTGGGATTCATCTGCCTTTTTTATATGTAACCCTGATTATAGCTTTTTTTTCAATCACAAGAAGGAAGAGATGTATTGAAACTGGTACTAAACAAGATGTTTGAGAAGTTCCACAGTAAAATTTTTTTTAGATCCGTCATTGTAGTCTAATTAAACCCTTTTTAACTTGCAAGGCTTGAAGAATGCTAAAGACTAAGTAATGTTACTAACTAGTAAAGAAAAATTTGTCCCACTTCAAGTCTCACATAAAATATTGATCTAGCTATTAACTTGGAAATACTGTGGTTGAAATAAATGTAAAATAAAATTATTACAACAGAAACATGCACTATCCATTATTTGTTTGACACATAATCCCTTTGTCTGATCAATGTGTGTTAGTACCCAAGGTTACTCTTAAAATGGCTACAAACAGGAATAAGGGCAAATGATTTTGATAGCTTATTGGAAGCAAGATAAGTTTTTGGCAATTGACATTGGATGCAACACATCCACTACCGCTTAATGAAAATGAACAAGAATAACAACATGTAATTTAATGATTTTTAACAGGGAAACAATTGTTGCATTAAACTGTGATTCTTTTTATTGGTCGTTATTTATCACTTTTTAAGTGGATAATTTAAGGAAGTTAAATCTGCTATTTTAATTCTGAAGAAGTCTGTAATGAAACAAAAGTTCTCAGTTGTTAAAAAGGCAACCCGATTGTGTGTGTGTTTTTTTTTTTTTTTTTAATATTGATACTAGTGAAATGAATGCTTGCCAAATATGGTTCGGCTGTTCACAAAGTACATGGACTTTTCTTTATGTAGTATATATACCTAATTATTTTGAGCTAAAGGGAATAAAATTTCATCTCTCACACTGGCCTTCTTTATAGACTTGAAAAGAATTTGATGATTGGCATGGCACTTCATAACTTGTTTCAGTTTCATATCCTCTGTGCCTTGTAACATCTCTCTTTACATGTTTATTAAAGTCTGTGTATCTTTTTCTTAAGTTTTTACCAACAAGATGTTTTAATTTTTGTATGTAGCCTCCTCTTTCTGTTTTCTATCTGTTTTTAGCTGTCAGCATTAAATCATTCTGTTCATCTGTGCATCTTAACAAAACATTTTTTACACAGTCAAATCCTCCTTAAAAGAGGGCCCCATTTCCTTAGTGTCAGAACACCAATCCCAGTAGTGAAATTTTTTGAAGGTCTTATTATTCAGTTTATTATGCACTTATGTTTTGAATTGATAAAACATTGGTATACTGTATAAAATATATTTAATCTCTGACTCCCCACAGTGACTGTCGCTTCCTGGTAGTTGTGGCTTAGGGTCTTACTTGCTTCCTAATGCAGGCAGTATCAAGCAAATTAATGTCACCGGTAGGTTTATCTGTGATCTGGATAAGATGATTATCTTCACTTTACCAATTCAAGGTTCCCCATTGTCATTTTGCTGCATATTTTGTTCCAGTCAATTACTGATAAATGTATATCCCCTCCAGAAAAAAAAGTGTTTCCCAGATTTCTGCAGTATAGAAAATTAGTTGCATTATATCTTTATGACAGCCATACTGTGGTTTATAGATTAATTTACTCACCTTTTATTTAACTCTAAAGCAATTAGTTTTGTTTTCAGAATTTTCAAAAAAATATTTGTTCAGCTACATATTGAGAACCAGTGTGAAAGAGGCATATGTACTGTTCCTTTTGTTCTCACTAAGGGTTCTGAAGCTGGATGATGAATTAAAACGTGGTTCATTATCATGCTAGTCCTTCTGGTTTAAGCCATGTCACTAATTCAGCACCAGTGTCACAGTTCTTCCCTTGTTATATTCCTGCAAATATTTTATTTTTTATAAAATTCTGATGTCATTATTCACTAAGGGTAATTTCCCTTAGGCAAGCAAAAAGACACTTTAATTTGATATAACAGTTACTTTACAAGAAATAGGAATTTAGATGGGGAAATGAACTCAAAATGTAGAGACCGGAAAAGCTGTTCTCCTTGGCGATGTTCATTTGGACCCCTACTTTTCGTTTGTTATCTAAATCCAATGCTAAACCTCCCTTGGTCCAGTATTCCAATGACACAATTCTGTTATGTGTGGCAGATACTCATAACAGGTCTGAAAAGGAGTTACAGATAGGCTTCACTACTGTAGAAGAAATGTCTTTGCAGTTCACACATCATCCTTAATGCTTGTTAAGAATAACTGCTTTTTCTACCAATTGATACAAAAGCATCAGATACCCCAGCTTTTCAGACAACACTAGAATGGAGCATCCTAGATGATGTTGTTGTCTTTCGGCTTTTCTCGGTTAGGGGTCGCCACAGCAGAACTCCGGTGCGCTAAAGATTGGCAGTAGATTTTCACGAACACCAAGGTGCCAGTTCGATGTTCAACCTTCAACTAAGGCACGCCCATTTACGCATATGTGGAGCATCCTAGATTAAATGCTTTTTTTAGAAATGCAACTCAGTATCATGTTAAAAATGCAATAAAATGCAGGAGGGCCTCACAGAGAAGCTAGCTCAACTAGACACATGCCCATATATTCAGTTTTTCAGTTAAACTATTCTTTGCATGCTTCTTATACAGTAAACTAGCACAGTCTCCTAAATAGTTTATAACAAGCACACCACAAATTTGGTTAGTTTATACTGAACTCTGCACTCAGGGCGCATTACTGTAACCTCATAACTTCCCTGAAGTAGCAGTTGTTTTTGAGATATAAACTAAAATGCCACCTATTCCTTCTGTGCGGAGACTGCATGTCCTCCCTGTGGTTGCATGTTTCCTCTGGGTGTTCCGGTTTCCTCCCACATCCCAAAGACATGCTGTAGGTGGATTGGACACTCTGAATTGGCCCTAAGCATGAGTGTGTGCCATCTGTGGAAGGTTGGGCGCCGGGCTGGCAACTCGACACATTAAAACTCTACTGCCAATCATGAGCGGACAGGTGATCTGCTGTGGCGACCCCTGACCAGGAAAAGCCCAAAAGAAGAAGAAGAAACTGAAATGGCACTTATTAAAAAATATCTAATTTACACTGTGCAGCATCTTCTCTTCCTCATTTTACTGTGCTATAATCCACCTAGGAAACTAAGGACAACTGATAGCTTCCTCCTTATTAAAGCAACGAGAAGTAATAATGCCTAAGGAGATGACTAGTTTAGCAGTTCTTTAGAAAACACTTGGATTAAGCTTTCTTTCATGTTGAAGCATGAGTAGCATGTATGCTTTCAAAATAAATAAAAAAAAACTCCTCTTGGATGCTTTACTGGTTTAGCCTTATGCGTGTACAATTAGAAATTTTGTGGGATTCATTACAGTTGTATGTTTATATGTCATAGGCACTTCAGAGTACTCTAAGCACTAATTATAAACATTTACCTTTTTTACTCCATATCTTACAGTTTGAGATGGTTGCATTTTTTCTTTTCTTTATAATGTATATCTCTTTTATATGCTTGTTATTCTTATTAAGCTCAACATTTGTATGTCATCTCAAAAACAATATAGTTTGGTGTATATATCCAAATACCCTGTAAAAAAAATCCCAACGCGGAAAACACCGACATGCGAAACAAGCACGACTGTGTAAGTATGCAATAGTGAAGGACGTTGAGGTGCGGGTAAGGTAAGTGTCCGTTAGTGATGGACTTTAGGGTTAGGGTGCAGGTAAGATAAGTGTGCGATAGTGACGGACCTTAGGGTTAAGGTTAGTGCATAGATAGTTGTGTATGTAAGGTTTAGTATAGGTTTGTAAGGTTTTTGGTGTCCTTGTGTTTTGTGTGTTGTGAGTCGGTGTTATGGTGTTCGGTAATGTGGACTGTCGGTTTTGTGTGGTTTCAGTGTTTTGGCGTCAGCGTTTTGGCTGTCGGGTTTGCGGTGTGTTGTAGTATAGGGGATCCATATATATATATATATATATATATATATATATATATATATATATATATATATATAAATCTAGTAGGCAGTTTGCAGCATAGTGCTGCATGTGCAACTTATTATTCATATTTTTATGTGGAGCCTTTCTCTCTGGGCTTGCAGTGATAAATGAGTCTTAGCCAAGTGGCCACCTGGTAATAAATACATAAATGTGTAAATAAACCTTTTGTCTTTTTGAGTTTGTTTGCAGTAACCCTAGCAGTTCCTCTTTGTGTACCTAGTTTTTCAGTGAATTTAACACCTGAGCAGTCTAGCCAAGATTATCTGTATTCTGGAGCACATTCACCAGAAATAACACTGGTGGATGGCAACACAGCATTTTTATGCGCACATTTTTCTTGTTCTCTTCTTTGACTTGTTGCCAGATGATAGATTGCATTTTTCACAGGTGGGTCACTCCGTTGAAGAATTTGTCCATTCAGGGTATTTGAAGTTCTTTCATAGCTGCATGCCATTCTTCTGGAACTGCTGGTGATACATAAGGTATTATATTTTAGGAACATTTTCTTTTTTTTTTTATTTTTATTTTTTTTTTTATTTCTCCAAATGTTTTTGGCTTCTAATTCCATGAAAGGAATGGGTCTCCTTGCTGAATCAGGGTTTAATTAGGATTCAAGAAATTAGTATTTCTTCAACCTTTGTTTTCCGAGAGTGCTTTTTCCTATTGTCTTTGATTGTCCTGGTGTATATAGATAACACTACATTGATGCATTGCATTGCATTGCACTGCACTGCATCACCAAAATGGAACAGAAAACTACCTCTCTGGTAGAATACTCATTCTGGTTTTAATTCTGGGCTATAATAGGAAACCTTTTTTTTTTTTATCCCATTACATACTAAGTGGTTGACTCCTTAAACGGGACTGCTGTCCAGCCATTTGATTGGAATCTTCGTCTCAGGTTAATACACCAACCTTTTGATTACTTATTTTGGCCAAATGCCAACCTTTTCACTGTCAGGCCCAGTACAAAGCTATTGCAATTCTGCTGTTTAAAGCCAGCTCTTGGGAACTTTGCATACGATGTCCATCGTGTTTCACTGTTGCAGTCATTACAATTGGGTTATCCTGCTGGCAGGCTACCCTCAGTCGGCCTGAATTCCAAAGTCTAGGTCCGGCGTGGGTTGCTGTCGCCTCCTCCCTGACATCAGTGTGCCAGGGGTATAAAAGATGCAGCCAACGCCATTTTCTTCAGTCTTTCTTGAAGCGTGGTGCCCGAAGCAAAAGCAATTCGCAAGTGCCAGTCGGCCGACTCCTGAAGTTTTCAAATTCAAATTTCAGATCCAAAGTCTTCATTAAAGCTAAGTACCCCGTTGGGGAAACTTTTTTCTTGCTCCAGACCGATGTCCGATAAAGTCAATAACTGTATTTTTTGTGGGAAGCCAATACCTCATAAGGATTTTCATTCTTACTGTATTCCTTGCTAGGCCCTGACCATAACGTTGCTAGTTGTCTGTTTTGTGCTAGATTTAACCAACGCACTATTAAGCGTTGGTACGATTTTGCATTTCATTACTTTGGCAGAAGATTTAATTATATAATGCCGTCGGATCAGCCGACTACCGGAATTTTCAAAAAACTAAAAGAAAAAGAAAAGGACAGGCATCCGAGATCCAAAACCAACGACGAGGCGGCTTCTAGGCCTGTCGCCGGTTCTCAGTGAAGCACTTTCACAGCCCCTGATGCCCGCTACCTCAGAGCCACAGGCTGCTTCCGACTCCCACGTGGAGCCGACTGGGCCTCTGGAAACTCAAGGTATTTGACACTCAGAAACTATTCCCTCAGATGGGTCCGGAGCCGCTGAGCAGGCATCTGCTTCTGAGTGCGTTTTCAGGCCTACACAGTTATATGTGAAACCTACTTCAGCTACAAAGACAGACTAAAGCAGCTCTAAAGACAAAGAAACAAGTACAGCATTCACTTGGATAGGCCTCCATGCCTAAAAAACAGATGCTTAAAATGGCCGAAGACCTTATTACTTTGATCAGGGGTTCCCATCCCCCTCCTGAAAAGAGGTCTAGGCAAGAGTTAGAATATGAATCTTCAGACCAGGTTTCCATTTCCTCTGATTCCTCCTCTGAACAGGATTACTCCATTCCTCCCTATGAGGATTCTGATGCTGAAGAATCTATCCCTTCAGCCTCTCCTCCTGAGGGATTATTCTTTTGGGGAAACATTGCATACTATGAGGGAGCATTTGCACTGTGAGAGCCAAGATTACTCTGAGTCCAAGAAAAGGCTTAGAGATTTCCTTTTATTGCCCCAGCACAGGCCCCTCGCTATCCCTCCTGTTTTAGACATTGTAGATGATGTATTTACAGAGTCCAGTTTTTCTCCAGACTCTTTACCACCAGCCCTTGTTAAGCCAGACAGATACTACAGGGTTCCTGATTCACATAAATTTCTCTATAAGAACCCTGCAGCTGACCCAGAAACCATCTCTCAGGGTCCCAAAGGGGTCAAGGCTTCTACTGCAAAAAACCCTATCCCCTCTGATAGGGATTTTAGGGCCCTAGACAGGTGGGGCAAAAAGATTTATACCTCTGCTACCTTGGCTGTCAGAGCTTTAAATTGCCAATTTCATATGCTTAAGTATCAGCAATATCTTATTTCTTTGCTTAAACAGAAAATGCCAGCAAATACAGAATGTGCAGACAATAAAGAAATGTAGGATTTATTGCATGCAGCTGAACAAGTTGGAAAACATACTTTGCAATGTGGTTTTGATTCTCTTGAGGCCTCCTGCAGGGCCGCAGTTACAGGTTCTGTCATTAGGAGGCATGCTTGGTTAAAGGAACAAAATTTGCCAGATCATGTTAAAGCAAAACTATTAGATGCTCCACTACAGCATGATATTTTGTTTGGTGCTAAAGCAGAAGAGGTATTGAAGAAAATGGAGGACAGGGGAAAATCTATGCAAACAGTCAAGGATTTCTTGCAGGTACAGCCTCCCAGATTTAGCAGGAACTGGCCTACAAAAAATTGGTCCTTTCCAGTGTCAGATAGACCACAAAGGGGCACATACAGACACCCCAGAGGCAGATCACAGCCCCAAGGCTCATACAGGCCTAAACAATGGGGTCCTTCTACCTCCAAGAGCGGAGAGGAAAAATCACAGCCATTCAGGAAACGGTCTCAGTGACTTTCCACTTTCAGCACCAAGCACTTATCTTTTGACAGCCCCTTTTGGGGGAAAGCTAGCACGTTTTTCACAAAATTGGCTCATAATCACCCAGGACAAATGGGTTCTAAATATAGTTTCACAAGGCTACAGGTTCCACTTTCACACCCTGCCAAGGCAAAACGGTATGCCAGACCTGCCACGCAATCAGTGGGCAGAGGCACAAAAACAAGTTTCATCCCTCCTGAACATGAGGGCCATTCAACAAGTACCAGAACAAGAGCAGGGCCACAGATTCTATTCAAGACTGTTCTTGGTACCCAGAAAAGACAAAGCCTGGAGACCAATACTGGACCTATCTATTCTAAACACATATCTGGATATTCCAAATTTCAAAATGTTGACTCTACAGCAGCTTCTGCCCATGTTGGACAAGAAGGCTTGGCTTGTGACTTTAGATCTAAAAGAGGCATACCTGCATGTCCCAGTCAGACAAACATGCAGAAGATACCTCAGATTCAAAGCTGGCTGAATGCACTACCAATTCTCTGCACTGCTCTTTGGCTTATCTACTGCACCCAGGGTCTTCACAAAGTGCCTGGCACTAGTAATTGCATTTTGCAGACAAAGAGGAATACAAATATATCCTTACTTGGACGACTTGCCTTATTCAAGCGGAGAACAAGGACATTCTACTGCAGCATCTGGCATTTGTAAAAAGATTACTGACAAGTCTAGGGTACACAGTAAATGAAAAGATATCAAAACTCGTACCCTCTCAAGAGATAATATTCCTGGGTGCAAGCTTAAATACAACTACCCAGACGGCTTATCTCACGCCAGACAGACACAGACAACTGACTACTTATTTCAGAATGTTGGCAACAAAGACCCAGTTATCTGCAAGAAAAATTCTGCAGGCCTTGGGTTTCATAGCATCCTGCATTCTGCTAATTCCATATGCAAGACTGCATATGAGGAAACTTCAATGGTATCTAAAAAGTGTTTGGACTCAACATTGCCACAGCCTGGAAACAGTAATTACCCTCATTCCCTGCCTGCAACAGGAGTTTCGATGGTGGGTAAAAGCCTGTCACCACAACAATGGACAGCCAGTCACCTCACCCACAGCCAGGCAGACATTGACAACAGATGCATCAGATTATGCCTGGGGGGCCCATATGGCAGGAAGATGTATTCAGGGCACATGGTCCGCAAGTCAAATGCATCTACATATCAATCAAAAAGAGATGCTAGCTGTTCAGAATGCCTTAAAAGCCGTCAAGGATCAACTTCATCCAGGACAACTACTAATAAAGACTGACAATACTACAGTCATGTGGTACATAAACAAGCAGGGAGGCACACATTCCTACCCCCTCTGCAGGCTAACCATGAACTTGTGGCACACAGCTTTGACTTACCAAGTACATCTGCAAGCTCAATTCCTGCCAGGAAGGAAAAATACTCTGGCAGACCAACTAAGCAGAAACCTAATGGATCCCTACGAGTGGAAATTGGATCCACAAGTCTTTAACATGATAACAAGGGCCTGGGGATGCCTATTTGCCTCCCCTCACAACTACCAACTACAAAGATTCTGCACAAGGACTGCACAAGGACTTATCACAAGAAAGCATGGAAAGTGGATGCTCTATCTTTCAGCTGGAAAAATCTAACAGTATATGCTTTTCCTCCCCTGCCTCTCCTCCCCAAGGTACTCCTCAAGGTCAGACAAGAGAAACCAAAAATTATACTGATTGCCCCAGACTGGCCCCGCCAGCACTGGTACCCAATCCTAAAGAGCTTGTCTCACTGCCCAGCCTGGGCATTACCTCAAATCCCTCACTTATTGACTCAGCAAGACAGATACTGCACAGCCAACTCAAGACCATAAACCTGGCAGCATGGCGAATAATGTAGCCTCTCAAGGCACACCTCTCTCTAAAGCAGTGATGGATGTTATTTTGGAGGCCAGGAGGCCTAGCACCAGGAAATTTTATGCAGACAAATGGAAGAGATTCTGTGCTTGGAACCAGGCACAAGGTTTTGATACAACTGTTCCAAATATTCCTCAGATTTTGCAATACTTAACTGAGATGCTGGAGAAGGGCCTTTCTTTTTTATCAATTAAAATTCATGCCTCTGCCATTTCAGCTCATTACAATACAGAACCACCTATTTTTTTCTCATCCATTAATAAGACAGTACCTCAGAGGGGCCAAAAACATAAGACCACCTAGGAGAGCACCACTGCCTGCATGGGACTTAAACTATGTCTTGGAAAAACTTACAATGCCTCCGTTTGAGCCAGCCTCTGCAGCTGATATAAAATTCTTATCCTGGAAAACAGCTCTGCTCCTAGCAATAACCTCCGCTAGGCAAGTCTCAGAGTTACAAGCACTCATGGCTGTGGAACCCTTTATCATTTTCCATCCTGACAGGGTTTCTCTGAGAACAAACCGTACATTTATGCCTAAGGTAGTCTCCAGTGTGGCACTTAACCAAACAATTCATTTGCCTACCTTTTATCCAAACCCACAGAATAAAGGTGAGAGAATTCTGCATTCTTTGGACATTCACAGACAGCTACGCTTCTACTTGGACAGAACCAGAGCTATCAGAAAGACTGAACAGCTTCTAGTGTCATATGCAGCAGCATCACAAGGAAGGCCTATTTCAAAGTGGATAGGCCACTGTATTTGTTTCGGCTATTCACATCATGGCAAATCAGTGCCTAAAGACATTAAGCCACATTCAACCAGAGCAGCAGCAGCCATTTCAGCAGCCTTCCTCAGAGGAGTACCAACCAAAGACATCTTAGAGGCTGCAACTTGGAGTTCAGTGCATACTTTTACAAAGCACTGTCACTTACCTCTGTACTCTAAATCCAGGGCCGGCTTTGCCACTGCAGTTCTGCAGGGCCTGATAGCCTCTCCTAATCCTATTTAGTACCAGCCTCCCAACCTTAGCTTTGGGATTCAACCCAATTGTAATGACTGCAACAGTGAAACACGATGAACATAGTATTGTTGTGTACCTACCATAAATGTAGATGTTCGAGTGTATTCACTGTTGCAGTCCAGGCTACCCTCCCTCCATGCCCCCTCTCTTTGCTGGGATTTATCTGTGCTTCTCTATCCTATACAACCTATGTGGTGTATTTGCTTGTAGATGAAGGAAAAGTTGTTTTATGTGCATGCATGCTTATTGGCATAATTTAGCCTACCATTATTGGGGCACTTGACATCTGGGGCAAGAAAAACTGAAGAAAATGGCGTCGGCTGCATCTTTTATACCCCTGGTGCACTGACGTCAGGGAGGAGGCGACAGCAACCGACGCCGGACCTAGACTTTGGAATTCAGGCCGACTGAGGGTAGCCTGCCAGCAGGATAACCCAATTGTAATGACTGCAACATTGAATACACTCGAACATCTACATTTATGGTAGGTACACAACTGTACTTTAACCTGAGGCATGGGTTTATCTCCACCTTCTCTCTCCTAATTTAGTATGCCCTGTTAAGTGTCTATCAAGAGTCTCCACAGGTGATTTTCATGGCATCTCTGTGGCAGTAAGAGCTTTAGTACTCTGCTCACAAACAGCTGCCCTCTGTTCACAAACAGCTGCCCTCATCTTAACCACTTTCCAAGTATCCCAACAAAGTTTTTGAAACTGATTCAACCATCCTTTTAGGTTTTTTTTTTTTTTTTTTTTTGAGATTCATGTCTATGCCTGACTACTGAACACATAGCCATTTCTTAGTTCAGGGTTTTTTTTCCAGTATTCTGGCAACTTGAAAATATTTCACTAGATCCATGTACAGCTCCCTGTTTAAGATATTTCTCTTTCCGGGCTATTGCTAAGCATTTCTTTGTCTACTACCCTGCATCCACCAACCTTGACAACTCTGTGTCTGCTTTTGTGGCTCCATTACCTTCCCATTAAGGCTCTTCTCTCAGCTGTTTCAGCCTTCAATGACCCTCTTGACAAGCTCCTGGTATGGTTGCCTGGTTGTCCCGCGTTTGAAACCTGCCATAAGACTTGCTTGCTCAGCTCCCATCTGAGCCATTCTCATCATGAAATATGAAATCATTTTCCTGGAACATTGCTTCTGGGAGCAATAACATCTGCCAGGCATATTTTAAAAGTCTTCTCATTATATGTAGAACACTGTCTAGTATTTTATAAAGGCAGTTTATCACTTTGAAGTAACACACTTTTTCAGAAATTGATTTGCAAGTTCATTGTGAATCAGTCTGTCTAACTTCCTGATTATTTTCCATATCAAACTAAACTGGAACTTTGTGGTCTTTATCCTATTGTATGTCACCTCTAGCTACTTCATTACTGCTCTGTAGGACTGTGCAAGTGAAAACCCTTCTGATATAATAGTCCATCTAAGATGGTTCTGTTACACAGAAATGTCTTAACTCCATATCTTCATGGATTGCTGTCAGGAGGGTCTGAACTCGCACTCTACCCCTATAATTGTGTTCTCTGTTCGTTCCTTGCAGTTCTTCTTCCTTTTTTCCAATCAAGCATGAATATGTATAGGTTAGGGCTCAGACATGGAGCAACCCCGTCAGTGAACTAGTTGGTGAAAATGGAGACCATTAAGTCTAGAATGGAAGGCACTGGTTTTGGGCTGATGTTTCAGGAAACTAAAGCAAACAATCCTGCCATTATACCAAAGTTAAAATGCTACTGCAAGGGTATGTGCGTAGTCCCACATCACACAGCATACGTCAACCATAAATGGACATGTGGTATAAAGTGGACGTCAGCACACACCTACCTCAGAACTTTCTGCTGCCTGTTTGACTGCCAGCTCCGGTCATCACTCACTTTGGAAAGTCATTTTGTGCTTCGCTAGTGCTTCAGATAAGTACCCCATAGGGGTTTTTCATTATCTGTATTTGCTACTGTGTTACCTTTTCTGAGTTTATATGAGCTAGGAAAGGCAAGTGTCAGTGTGGAAGGCAGACTGCACAGAAAGATGCTAACAAGCTCTGTTTATTTTGCTTAGGACCAAAAGACAACTGTACATCCTGTGATATTTTTACACCCCTGCTCTATCTCCTGAAACACACTCTCGTATTTTTTACTTTACCTACTCACACAAACTACTCACAACTCATAACTACTTATTACAATGGCCCCAACACACAAAACTATTTTCACAAACATACTACTCTTAACTACCACGATAGCCTCTCTTACTATACCTTACTCACTCACCTTCTTTGAAAATCTTTCTCTACCTGAACAAAGCCATAACTTCCAACAAACTTTTACATCTTCTTTCATCTACTCCCTTAACCATAGTAATATAACCTGTACCTCTAATTATGTACTACCAAAATATCACAGAGCAACCCATGTTACTTCACTTTCAAAAAGAATTTTAATAATTTCTACAAAATCCATAAATTTCTACTATATCCCCAGCAACACCCCCTCCTAGATGGTGACATTCATCCAAACCCTGGCCCCAATACTGACTATACCTATAACCGTAACAATGTAACATTGCCTGTGAATTCTGCATTAACTAAACCACCTAACTCCCTCCTGATAGCTCACCTTAACATTAGAAGCATCAACAATACAATTTCCCACCTGCATGCACTCCTTGAGAGGAACTCATTTGATATTCTATGTCTTACAGAAACTTGGCTAAAACCAACTACTCTAGACCAGGAAATCAGCCCTCCTGGCTATAACATCCTCAGATGTGACCGTAAAACCAAAAAAGGTGGAGGTATAGCCATTCTCTATAAATCTACTCTCCAAATTTCTCCTTTTAATGTGCTACCATCATTAGATACCAAATCTGAAATCCTGACTATCCAACTCCAAATCAATAACTCCAAATCTGTCTATCTAATTTGTATCTATCCCCCCCTGGTAACAATACCAATACTCTTGAAAACTTACTTAGTTACCTCTCTACCCAATTACCACAGCAGACCATTGTACTGGGTGACTTTAACATTGATTGGTCCACCTGTAGTTCCCCTAAACCTACTAATCACGTAAATCTCTTTGGATTCTCACAATTAATAACCACTCCTACTAGAATCCACAAACTTAGTAGTAAGGAAACTACTCTTGACTGGATCCTTATTAACAGCCACCCTGAAATCTATACTCCAGGAACCCTACCCGATGATATCAGCGACCATATGCTTACCTACATTACTAGACAAAAAGTCCATATCCCAAATAACCTTAATCTCAAAACCTCCCGCTCAAAAAAATTCTTTAATCCAGATAGCTTCCTAAATGAACTGCAAGCTTGTGACTGGTCACCACTGACCCATCTTGAACTTGATGAGGCTGTAACCTACTTTAACAATACCTTTCTTCAAATCCTAGATTTCCATGCACCTTATCGCTCTATTAGAATAAGAACCAAATCTGCCCCATGGCTCACAAAACAAACTAGGCAAAAGATGCTCCTCAGAAATAAAATCTGAGCTAAATGGAGAGCCACCAAATGTCCATCATATCACCTCCACTTTAAACAGTTAAGAAATGCCACCAAGAACGATATTCTTAGAGACAAAAAAAAACTTCTACCTTCATCTCCAACAAACTAGCCAACATACTCCACAAAACTTTTGGTCAGGGATAAACAAACTTCTTCAGCCAGGTCACTCTACTAGTCCGGCCCCAGCAGGTTTTAATCACAATAACTCCAACCAGATCCCCAAAGCCTTTAATAACTACTTTACAGAAGCCATTCAAACACTAGCCAACTCTTTACCACCTTTTACTGCTTCCCCACTAAACACCTCCAAGATTTCATCTCCTACCTTTCAAATACAACCTGTACCTACATTTTTCATCTGTAAGCTACTTCAAAAACTGAAACCTTGCACCCCTTCTGCTGACCATCTCCCATCTGAATACCTACAAATTTCCGCAAAAGCCATAGGCTAGCCCATCTCTCTCCTTATTAACAGAACTATCTCAGAAGGCAAAATCCCTACCATATGGAAAGTATCCCACATCATCCCTTTACATAAAGGTGGATCTTCTATTGAGCTTTCTAACTATCGACCTATTGCCTTACTCTCCCCATTAGCTAAGATAATGGAAAAATGTATTCACAAACAATTACTTAACCACCTACTACAATATAACCTACTAGCTAACTGCCAACATGGCTTCAGACCATTCCATAGCACAACTGCCCTACTATCCTTCACCGACTCTATAAATAAAAATCGTAACAATAACTCGTTTTCCTCTGCACTTTTTATTGACCTGTCAAAAGCCTTTGATATGGTTAACCATAACCTACTTCTAGATAAACTAAAGACCTATTCTCTTGATCCACAAGCATTAAAATGGTTTAGGTCATATCTGGAAAATAGACAGCAAGCAGTTCTTTGGGATAACAATCTGTCTACATTACTTCCAGTAAATATTGGGGTACCCCAAGGCTCTATCTTAGGTCCCCTTCTCTTTTCCTTATTTATTAACGATCTACACATGAACATACCTCAAGCTACCTGCATTCAATATGCAGATGACTCCACCTTAATCTGTACAGCTAAGAACATAGCCTCTCTCCAGTCCCTCACCCAAACTGTTTTTCAGAATGTTGAAAACTGGTTCATGCAACACTACCTCCTCCTAAACCCAAAAAAAACAAAACTACTGCTATTTTCTCCAACTATTAAATCACCTAATGCATTCTTCTCTATAACCTCTAACAATGCTACCAACATAACCCCAGATACTACAACCCGCCTACTAGGTGTAACAATTGATAATCGTCTCAACTATGATGACCACATCAACTTCACCATAAAATCAGTTAACAAAAAACTTGGTACCCTCTATAGAATTAAACCCTTCCTTACCCCTTCTGCCAGAAAAACTATTGCCCAGACCCACCTCATTTCTACCCTTTTCTATGCCTCTGCTATATATACTAACCTATCTAAAAACAACCTGTCCAAACTTTCTACCTGTTATAATAACATAGCTAGATTCATCACATGCTCCCCCTTTAAAACTCACCACTGCCTCAACCTCAAAAAAACTTGAATGGCTAGAACTGCAGAACCATATACCCTATCAACAATTACTTATCACTCAAAAGACCCTATACCACCCCAACAACACCCCTATCCTCACTAATATGATTATACCATACAAAAATCTGACTACACTACGTTCTGCTAATAAGCTTCTAGTTTCCTCGATTAAATCCAACAACAAAGCTGGTGACTCTCTCTTCACAAACACAGCAGGTAAAAACTGGAATCGGCTTCCTTCTGAATTATTAACCCTTGCCTCCACTTCTCTATTTAAAAAACATCTTAAAGAATATCTTAAAACTCATTGGCTTTGTCCATGTGCTAACCCAGACTGATATATTTTTCCCCTTCCTGCTCTTATCCCTATCCCTACTCCTCTAACCTATGCCACCAAATCTAGTTGCTACTCTTTTCTTCATAGTAAGAGGATAAAATATAAGGGCTTTACTCTCTTATTTTGTATTGCTCATACCTACTATTGTGTTTAGTACAATTTTTTAGTATAATTTTTAGTATAACTTTTATTGCTTAAAATTTTATTATTATAATTTTTCTTTTGACCAATGCTACCTCTGCATTATGATTTTCAATGTCTTTTATATATTGTTAACTTTGTCACTGTTCATGCTTGGAGCTTTTCTCCCCGGGCCTCTACTGAAAATGGACATATATCCAGTTAGACTAGCCCGGTCAACAAATGTAAAATAAAATAAAATAAATAAATAAATAAATATTTGTAAGGCCTTAATCCCAAAGACCCTTAGGAGCCATCTCTCTTCCTTTAGGTTGTACTTAGAAAGTCAGTGCCTTAAGCACCTTGCGCAGGATATGGACCTGACTTTGGGGCCTTCGGAAGAGCCGTAAACCAAAAAGGCCAACAGGTCTCGGCTTGAACCTTTGGCTGCTCCCTGTATTCTGGGAGTCCCTCCCTAGGCCAATGAAGGCCCGGAGGTGGCATCAAAACTGCAGAGTCTCCTTCAACAGGTACCTTGGTGGAAGCCATCAAGGAGTCTGTGAACATGTCCTAGAGGGAATCTCAGGAGTCCGAACCGTTCGCCTGGGGGAACCACGGCTTATTATTTCCGAAGGCTCGCATGGCATTACCCAGTTAGTGGTTCAGGAAGACGTTCTCTCAGACATCATTGAATGTCGCCCAACGTCCGGGCCTCCTACGTTTTCATCATATGTCAGTGGCCCCTAAGAAGAAAAAGAAGAAAACAAAGCATATTTCTTCTGGCCAGCAAGCAGTTCCCTCTGACCAAACCCCTGGCTGGGAGCCCTATATACAAGGCCTCTTTAAAGCCTTACACCATTCCCCAGCTCCTGTCCAGGCCCTACCCCCTTCCACTCCCAGGAGAAGTCCTGTGCAAGAAGTTTCTTCTGAGGAGGAAGACTCATCTGGGGATGAGTCATTAGCTTACTCCTCACAGATAGCTTCTCCTCTGGGCTGTACTTCCCCGGAGGAAGAATCTAATGGCACAGATTCTCCTGGGGAGGACATTACATTTTGGGGACCATTGTGCAGATGTAGGATTTCTTTAAATGGGACTGCTGTGTCAGGTCTCTGATACCCAAAAGAGGTATTATGATCTCTTATAGATGGGATGCCTAATCCCTCTGCCATTCTCCCTGTACTGCCTGCTTTTTTTGGACTCCTTTTCTGCTGTGTCAAAATCTCCAGACTTCCAACCTCCAGCCCCTAAATGCCCTGATCAGTTTTTATAAAGTGCCTGAGGATAAGTTTCTTTATAAGGCCCTTTCAGTGGATCCCCTCAACCATTTCTGTAGCTGCAGATAAAACTTCCAAATTGCTACCCTCCACTTCCTTACTCCCCTGTGATAAAGAGAGGTTTATACATTTGCCACTCTGACTTTCAGAGCCATGAATTACCAAACCCATATGGCTAAATACTCCTTGGCTGTCATGGCAGATGCTGTGAAACTCATTTCAGACCTTCCAGATTCCCTAGTGAAGCAAAAATATCTAGCATTATAAAATCCTGCAACCAGGTTACTAAGCATTCCATAAAGTGCAGTTATGATGCTGTGGAGGCTTCAGCCAGGGCAGCAGCATCAGGATCTGTCTTAAGGCAGTATTCTAGGTTGCAGCCTCTGCATGATGATATAAAAGCCAAGCTTATGGATGCCCCTTTAGACAACAAGGCCTTATTTGGCTCTGCAGCTGCGGAACTCTTCAAAGCTGTTCAGGAAAAGGGGAAGGAGTTACAAGACCTCAACCAAATTTTTGTTTCCCCTGTTCCCCGCTTCCAGAGAAATTATCCAGCTAAGACCACCTTTGTGAGAAAGGCCTCTAAGTATCACTCTCCCAAGGGGGAAAAAACGACACAAGAAAACAGGCCTCTGCAAGATCTTTCCCTCCCACTCCTTCTCAAAACCAGTCCTTTCAGTCAAAACCTGGTAGCTTGTGACTACCAGGTCCTAAACCCCAATACCCCTCTCTCCCTTCGCCCAACCCTGACCTTCCCTGCTTGGAAACAGATAACCCAGGACTCTTGGTTATGTACCATCATCAAACAAGGCTATTTTATGATTTGGGAATCTGCCAAACTTCAAAGGTATCACACATCCTCTTCACGACCAAATGTTTTTCTTCCCTCCTGTCCTGCATTCCCTGCTATCCCAGAGTACCATCCAGGAGGTGCCTCCAAAACAAAAGGGAAAAGGGTTCTACTCCTGAACGTTTCTGGTTCCCAGAAAAGAAGACCCCTGGAGGCCATCTTAGATTTGTCTAGTCTAAACACCTTTCTGAAGGTCCTTTCCTTTTGCATGCTAACTCTTTCTACCCATATTTCTGTCTCAGACATACATGGTGTCTTTAGACATAAAAGATGCCTATCTCCACATTCCCATTCATTTTCATTTCAGGAAATTCCTGCAGTTCTCTGTGGGTTCTTTTCATTTTCAGTTCTGTGCTTAGTCATTTGGTCTATCTCTGGCTCCTAGAGTATTCACAAAATGTTTGGCCCCTGTAATAGCCTTCTGCAGAATGCAGGGTATTCAAATTTTCCCTTACCTGGACGACCTCCTCATCCAGACTTCATCTCCAAAGTTGGAACAGGGCCACCTGGACTACACTGTCTCTTCTGAGGAGCTTGGAGTTTACCATAATCCTTCAAAAATCCTCTCTGACCCCCTCCCAGGACCATGTCTTCCTGGGATGTAGAATTCTCACAGTCTAAATGATGGCCTGCCTACCTCCAGAAAAAACCCTGTCTCACCAATTATTTTCTGGATCTAATCCCACTACAATCCAAAACTGCCAGAGAGTTATTTTGACTCCTGTGTTACATGGCTTCCACCATCCCCATGGTACTCTTGGCAAGGCTACACATGAGGACATTTTAGTGGTTTCTGAGGACAGTCTGGAAGCAACACCTTCATCCTCTGGAGTTTGCGGTTCCACTTTTGCCCTACTTAACAAAAAAATTACAGTGGTGGATCTCACAGGTTACAAAAAACCCAGGCCTTCCTCTCCAGCCACTTCCACCCAACCAGGATTTGTACACAGGTGCATCAGACACAGGCTGGGGTGCAACTCTAGGGAATTGGAGGGTGAGAGATGTCTGGACTCCCCCCTCAGTCAAAGGAGCAAATCAACATCAAAGAAATGAGGGTGCTGATTTTTGCTCTAAAAATTATTTTCAAGTCCAGAATCCTACCGGGAATGCTGAGATGGTTCACAAATAACACCACAGTCCTCTGGTACATCAACAAGCAAGGAGGGACAAAGTCCTACATCCTTTGCAGATTGGATCTGTATGTCTTGGAGATTGCTCAGCTCAGTCAGATTTCTCTACAGGCTATTTACATCCCATCAGTTCAGAATGTGATGGCAGATTCATCAAGAAGGTCCATGACTCAATCCCACAAATGGATGTTAAACAGGGATGTGTTACTGGATCTGGTCCATCGATGGGGTACAACACTGATAGATCTGTTTACCTCCCCCATGAACAGACAGCTACCTAAATACTTTATCAGGTTTCCAGCCTTTGGGACATGGAAGGTGGACACCCTTTCCTTTCGTTGGAAGGGCATGTTTGTGTATGCATCCCCCTTCCCTCTAATATAGAAAGTTCTACTGAAAAGTCAGAAAGAACAACCAAAAGTTTTGCTGGTAACTCCCTTTTGGCCAAGACAGCATTGGTTCCCCCTTCTTCATCACCTAGCCAGGGGCAGTCACAACAAGTTACCCCTCAGGATGGACTTACTCACACAGGACAAGGGAACTCTAATACACCCTCAAATGTCTACCCTAAAGCCAACTCTGGGGGTGATGAGGCTTTGATTCCCTTTAGACACCTTTAGACTGAGGACATGCTACAGGTTCTGCACAAGGCCAGAAAATCCTATCTATCCAAATGGAAGAGGTTTTCTGTCTGGTGTCTAAAAAACAAACCACTGTCTTTTGAACCACCAGTGGTCTTGTCTTACATGTGTGAACAAATGAAAAGTGACATGTCATACTCCTCCATCAAGGTGCATTTGCCTGCCATCTCAGCATGTTTACCTTTGACTCCTTCTTTGGCATCCAGGTTGGAAGTCATTTTGTTCCTGAAAGGAGTTATACACATTAGACTATAAAGGAAACAAATTTCCCCTCCTTGGGATTTCAATTTTGTGCTGGAAAAGCTCATTTTAAACCAGCTAACACCTCTTCTCTCCAACATTGTACTTGAAGAACTGTGCTTCTGGTGGCTACAGTTTCCCATCAGGACAGGGTATCTCTTCGTACCAACCCATCTTTCATGCCCAGGGTGGTGTGTGAGCTATCACTGAATCAGGCTATCAACCTTCCTACCTTCTTCCCTTCTCCACAATCATCTAGTAAAAGGATTCTTCACACATTGGATGGGCACAGATAGCTCAGATACTACTTGGCTAAAACCAAGTCCATCCATAAATCTAATAAGCTCTTTATTTCCTATCACCCAAGAGCCCTGGGGCATCCTGTTTCCAAGCAAACTATTTTCTCCTGGATTTCTAAAGCCATTACCTTCTGTTACACTGCAAATGGGAAGGATCTTCTTTCTCCAGTTAAGGCACACTCTACTAGGGCTGTGTCTTTTTCTGGGGCCTTCTTTAAAGGTCTGGATACAGCTTTTATGTTGGAGGCAGCTAAATTGTCATCTGTTCATACCTTTACCAAACACTACATATTGGCTATAGTCTCCGGGTCTAGAGCAGGATTTGCCAGGGCTATCCTGCATGGATTTGTGGAAAATGTCTCTGCTTCTCCTCCCAGTCCCTCTTCTGCATAAGCTTTGGCATTCTCCCTCATGTTATGGATACTGCAGCATATGAACAGAGCATAGAATAGTTGTGTGAAATGTTACCATAACCATAGATGTCCTTCTCTTCTGTGTGCTGCAGTATAGTTTTCCTCCCTGCCTTCCCCCAGATACTTGCTCGACCTCTGTATACTGACTCCTTTCAGGCTGGTGCTTGGCAGTATTCAGTTCGGAAGTAGGTGCGTACTGACGTCTGCTTTATACCCGAAGTCTGTTTATGGCCAGCATACGTTGTGCGATGCGGGACTACGCACATACCTTCGTAGTAGTATTTTAACTTTGGTATAACGGCTGGACGTACAAGTCAACCAGAGGTGGACTTCCTCATGTTATGGATACAGCAGCATATAGAAATGGACATTTATGGTTATGGTAAGATTTTACACAACTATTCTTTCTCTCCAAACATTTACAGCATCCATTTTTGCAAGAGGCTTATTTATACACAGGCGCTTGAGGATTGGGCTTGTAAGGATTGGAAAGAACTGTGGAGCACAAAAGAGACACTCTGTTAAACTCCATAGGTAAGGGAGTGATAACACTGGTGACTTGTATTAACAAGACTGATGAAGTCCTGATACCGGATACTGGTACCTTTTGTGATGTAGATCTGCTGCAAGAGTAACCCTTGTGGATTAGGTCTTACGGTGCATACAGTAACCTAATCCCAATTGCAGTCAGTGGTCTACACAAATACACATAGTGCAGTGCCCTGTACGTCACCCCTACACACAGATTATATCTCTTTCAGGTGAACAACAAACACCACACACAGAGTGCTGCTTCCAATCCACACAGGACAAGCTGGCACAACTCCGCAGTTAATATTATGGCTAGCTGCCCACTGTATAAACACTACAAGCAAGCACATTTTATTAATGGTGATTGTTCAGAAAAACTCCATATGTCATGCTGCTAGACTAGTGGGCTTGTCTGCTAGCCATCTTTAACAGCAGTCAGAGTAATAGATGGCCATCTCAGCTGTAGGTGTTTGCTTATTCAGCAGCTGCTTCTTCAGGAGGAAGGTATACAAACATTTTTGCAGCAAAAATATGTCATTGAGACTGGAAGATATTTAGAACTTGTTTGTTGAGGAAAAGTGGCTCAAAAACAAGTTCTCTTAATGCACGGGGTGATTTCGCCACATCCTGCACCTTAAGTAGCAACCTCTTTGTTGCACATGACCCCTTGGGGCACATTTTGATTTTGCTGAAATGATTGTCCACAGTTTTCCTCTATCTAAAAATATTTAACAGGTTATTTCACTGACATGTTATTCCAGCTTGTAGCATGGTTACTGTAATTTCATCTATTGCTGTAGAGCTCTAACTACAAGAACTGGTAGGCCATATGACAGAGGCATTAGGACTGCTTCTCACACAACTTTCACAGTATGTGAACACCACCCATAACACATTGCCCTTGTGTTTTCTGTCTCTTTCTCATTCTTTCCCACTGTGAAATTTATTCAGGCATAGTAGATGGTTGCTGGCTGCTGTTTCATTTCAAATATTTTTGAGGAAGGGACTGGTTCTTATTTATTGAGGAAATTCCATTTGTTTATTTTGTCTGTGATATTGCCTGTCTTTTTGACAAATGTGTTCACCTTTTTTTTTTTAAATACTATATGATGTTGTCCTTTTCATTCTTCAAAACTGATGGGTCATCGGATCTAATTCAGCCACATTTCCAAGACTTACAGATCTGAGTCTCGAGCTCCTCCCTCTTCCCATAATGCAACATACCTTACTCCTCAGATCTCGTTTTCCACCTTTGCGTCCAGACGATGATTCTGAGTCTTGAGTTAGGATTTACAGTAGTCTTCACTTAAAATAAGTTATCTAAAAAATGTTGAGATTTCTGTTTTTTGTACTACTACTACTACTACTACTACTACTGCTTTCTAATTCTTCCTACATTTTCAGCTATTAGCAGATGTTAGGGACTGCTACCCCTTTCGTTCTTCTGCTTTTTCTCTCTTACTGACAGCACTTGCTGCTTAGTTTAAAAAAAAAAAATTTGCTGTACTTGTTCTTGGTGTTAATTTAGATAAAACTTAAATCTACGGCCGTTGCTTTTTGTTTTGTGTGCATGTGTGTATTTTTGGCTTGTACAGCCCTTGGTGTACTTTTTCTTAGTACAGTGTTTTTGCTGGTTGGTCAAAATGTCCGATAAACCAACAGGTTTCAAGAGATGTGCTTTTTGGGGCATAAAATCCCCTATTTGGATGCCCATAAGAAGTGCATCTACTGCTTAGGACGAGGACACTTAAGCATAGTGTGCGAGGTGTGTGCGTCATTTAATTCAAGAGCTTTGTTGGATAGACTTAAGTTCATACTGAAAAGGCCTTTTACCTGCATTGTCTCCTTCATCTGGGGCTGAAATCCCCTCTAAATATATTGGCTCCAAAGAGTTGAAAAGAAGACCCCTCTCTGTTTCCCCAAGGGGATCTTCAGAGCCAATTGAAAAAGAGGCAAAAAGTATCGGATCCAACTACTCCAGATCCAAGCAAAGCTAAGACAACCTAGGATCCCATGACCTCTTTGGATCCAACTGGAGTCATTGTGATTTCAAGTCCTCCTCTGCCAAGTACTTCCACTATGGTCCCTAAGACATCAGATAAGACTGGTAAGAGTTGTACACC
Source organism: Protopterus annectens (assembly GCF_019279795.1). NCBI lineage: Eukaryota > Metazoa > Chordata > Ceratodontiformes > Protopteridae > Protopterus > Protopterus annectens. The sequence goes on from NC_056741.1 coordinate 1,365,119,907, forward strand.
AGAGCATTTTTTAAAGCCGTTGTCTTCGGCACCTCCTTCCAAGATTTTGTAAACTCTTTCCAAATCCTCCAGCTCCGCTTCTTCTTCTACGTCGTCTTGCAGCTTGACAGAGGCTGATATGGACAGGATGATGCAGAAGTTTCTCAGGGCTTAGATCCAGATGGGGGTCTTGACAACTCTGTCCCATCTCAGATCCATGAGTGTTCCTTCACTTGCCATGCAGGCTCCTTCTCTGATCCAACCTATGGTCTTGGAACTCCAGGATCCTGGTTACCCAAGAGAGTTGTCACTGGATCCGAGGATGGTCCCTTCCTTGACTCCGATTATGTCCCTCTCTAGCCTTGCTCCCTTTTTGTCAGATCATAGTGGGTCTCTGACATCAGTGTTGGGTCCCGGGGCTTGGATTCGGCTCTAACTTTGTCGATGCTGTCCCTTCCTCTTGGGCCCTCGAGACAGCTCAGGTCCGATTCTCTCTGCAGGCTTCAGATCTGGTGTTGGTTCTGTTCTCTCCCCCTACAGCTGGTTCAGCTCTGAGGGAGAGGGAAGGAGTCTCTCTGGGTCCGTCGGCCTTCTGGGTTGCAGAAGGGTCTTTCTTTGGGATCAGAGAACAGTCTTCTCAAATCTTGGATCCCCCCATCCTTCATCAGGTCTGAGCACTGAGTCCATCACTCCTGCCATATGTCAGCCTACCCCGAGTAGCCTCCAGACCATTTCCCCTTTCTTCCAGTACTTCCTATGAACACCCCATGGAGGAAGTTCCTCGAAAGAAAACCTGCAAGAGAAGGCAGATAGACTCCCCTGTGGAGTCCCTCACTGAACATGCCAATTTTGATGAGGACGAATAGTCTCCCAGATCGTCACCTGATGACATCTGCTTTGGAGACATCCTAGAGCTCCTTAAACAAAAGCTGGTTTTCCCAACCCCCTTCTTCGGAGGAATCTGTGTTCTTGGAGGCTTTCCGGGCAGGTCCGTTTATGCCTTCGGTGACCCCCCCCCCCACCAGTGGACAGACTTTTATTGATTTAGGTACCCACTGGGCTTGGAAGGAACCTGACACAGTCGAGCCTATACCTAAACATCCTGATAGGTTCCTTAGTCCGTCTTCTGACCATTTACACTGTAGTAAGTGTGTTCCGTTAGATGCCATTGTGTCAGTAGCCATGAAAAAGGAGCTAGCTGAGCAAAGCTGCACTGTCCATCCACTGAACAAGGAGTCCAGAGCGTTGCACAGGTATGAAAAGGACATTTACACCTCAGCTACCTTTGCACTGAGGTCATTAAACTATTTGACACATTCTACCCATTTGCGAAGAGACCTTGTGAAAGAACCAACAAACTCTGTTGCACAAACTATGTCAGAGGAGGACTTGAAGAAGATTTCTCCTCAACTGGTGACCCTGTCTTCCATTTCCAGCTCCTCAATGAGATTGATTTTGCATACTGCAAAACGCACGTCACAAGCAGCTGGTTCAGGCATAGCTGTTAAGAGACATGCCTAGATGAGGCTTTGAGACTTTGCAGAACCCTTCAAAGTGTCCTTTATTAATGCCCCCTTTGATGGTTCCTCCTTGTTTGGACCATTGGTGAAAAAGATGCTTACCCACAGTGAGTAAAAAGGAAAGATCTTGTCCGTCATAGAGATCAAGTTTTCTACCCCTCAGATGACCTTTTTTAGGAACCAGCAAGGAGGGAAGAAAACTTAGTTCAGGAAGTCTCTGGGACCTTTACAAGACCCACATGGAGGTTCTTCCTCCAGAGGCAGAGGGAAAGGTTGTAATGGTGGGTGCTGCCCCAGAGGTAGGGGGGGTCCACAGAATCAGGGCTTCAAGGAATCTTTTCCTGATAATTCCTGTCAGCACTCATGAAGCACTGCCCAACTGTCCATCTCTGTAGGCACCTAGATGCCTGGACAAATGTAACAAACAATGCTTGCATGCTAAACACAATATCCAGAGGATGTTCTTCATTCCACATTGCTGCAGTCCTAACCATTGGGGTAGTCCGCTGTCCCAGTCGGCCCGAATACCAAAGTATATGGCTGACGTCGGTCAAGGCGCATTAGTCTGACGTCAGGACGTCAGGGTACTAATGCGCATGACCGACGTCATATCCTCAGTCTTTTTTGCCGCATGGTCCGATGCAGAAGCAGTTTTGCGAGTGCAGGTTGGCGTTCTGAAATTTTCTGAAGTCGGAGTTTCAGACCGAATCAAAGTTGGCTAAGTACCCGTTGGGGAATATTTTGTTTTTCTTGCCTCAGTATTTAACCGGATGTCAGAAAAAGTGAATAACTGTATTTCTTGTGGGAAACAGATACCTCATAGGGATTACCATACCTTGTGTATACCTTGTTTAGGGCCTGAGCACGACGTTGTTGGATGCCGCTCTTGTGCTAGATTTAACAAACGCACTATTAAGAGAAGGTTAGACTGTGCCAGGTTAGTTTTGGGAAGCGTTGTAATTATAAAATGCCGCCGGATGCTCCGGCCGCTTCGTCAAAAGCGCAAGGACAAAGCAGCAAAGCCTAGAGTGGAAGAACCGACAGTCCCGGACGCCGGTTCTTTAGAAGGCTCAGTGGAGCCGGAGGTTCTGCCAGGAGTTTCTTTGGAGTCTCAGGGAGAGACTTTACTGTTACAGGATGTGTCCTCTCAGGAGGTAGGCCAGGCTGAAGGGGCTTCTCAGGTGGCTGTTCTTCCCTCTCTTCCTAAGGTGGTTAGAGCCTCCCTTCTGTTTCCAAGGCTTCTTTGAGAGGCAGGCCAGGTTTAACTTCAGTGGGGGTTTCTCCTAGCTCTTCAGGATCTTTGCCTAAGAAACATATGCTTAAAATGGCAGAGGATTTGATTACTATGATTAGAGGTTCTATGCCCCTCCTGATAAGAGGCCTAGGGTGGAACCTGAGTTTGAGAGTTTTGAGCAGTGTTCGAGGCTTCTGAGTCTTCGGCTGAAGACTTGCAGGAGTTTCCTCCTTATTCTGATTCTGATGTGGATGATTCTACTCCTTCAGCTTCTCCTCCTGAGGATTTTTCATTTTCAGAGACTCTGCATTCCATGAGGGAGCATTTTAAATGGGAAGGTCAAGATTTCTCTGATTCCAGGAAGAGGCTTAGGGAATTCTTGTTTTACCCCAGCATAGGCCTTTAGCTATACCTCCTGTTCTGAATGTGGTGGAAGATGTTTTTGCAGAGGCTTCCCTGAACCCTGATTCTTTGCCTCCTGCCCCAGTTAAACCGGATAGGTACTATAGGGTGCCTGAAGCTCATAAGTATCTTTTTAAGAGTCCTAGGGCAGACCCGGAAAGTGTCTCTCAGGGGCCTAAAGGTGTTAAGGCTTCTGTTGTTAAAAATCCTGTTCCTCCTGATAAAGAGGCAAGGGCTTTGGATAGCTGGGGAAAGAAAGTGTATACTTCTTCCACTTTAGCCATGAGGGCGTTGAATTGCCAGTTTCACATGTTAAAATATCAAAATTATCTCCTTTCACAATTGAAGTCTAAGGTGGATGCTCTGGCGGAAGGTATTGAGTGTAAAGAGTTGCAGGATTTAGTTCATGTGTCTGAACAGGTGGGTAAGCATTCCTTGCAATGTGGTTTTGATGCTGTGCAGGCCTCCTCGAGGGTGGCTGCCACTGGTTCTGTTCTTCGTAGGCACGCCTGGTTGAGGGATCAGAATTTAGCTGAGCATGTTAAGACAAGGATTTTGGATGCTCCTTTACAGTCTGACGTGTTGTTTGGTTCGCCTGTGGAAGCAGTTTTAAAGAAAATGGAGGACAAGGCTAAGTCTATGCAAACTGTTAAAGATTTTTGCAGGTGCAGCCTCCAAGTTTAGTAGAAATTGGCCTACTAAGGGATGGACATATCCTGCTTATGATTCCCAGTCTAGGGGTAGGTCTAGGCGTGGTAGGGGCAGAGCTCAAGGTTCTTTTAGGCCTAGAACAGGGAGTTCACCTGCTCAGACTTCTGGTGAGGGCAGGGGTTAGTCCTTTCGTAAACAGACCCAATGACCTGCCTTTTCAGCTGCCAGTACGTTCTCGTCTGGCAGCACCTTTGGGAGGAAGGTTGGCTCTTTTCAAAGAAAATTGTGATTTAATTACCCAAGACAGATGGGTTTTGGATATCATTCACCACGGTTACAGGTTTTATTTCCATACCTTGCCTCCTTTCAAAGGCATGCCAGACATTCCTCCTCTACAAAGAAAAGAGGCTCACAAGCAAATTTCTCTGTTACTCCAAATAGGGGCCATTCAGCCAGTTCCTGTGCCAGAAAGGGGCCTAGGATTTTATTCTCGCCTGTTCCTAGTACCAAAGAAGGGGAACACATGGAGACCAATTTTGGAGTTATCTATCCTCAACACTTATCTGGACATTCCCAAGTTCAAAATGTTGACGTTACAACAGCTTTTACCTCTGCTGGGCAAAGATCACTGGATGGTAACTTTAGATCTCAAGGAGGCTTACCTTCATGTGCCTATCAGACTAAGTTGCAGGAAGTATCTGCGTTTTCGAGCTGGAAATTCCCATTATCAGTTCTCTGCATTGCCCTTTGGCTTATCTACTGCCCAGAGTATTCACAAAGGTTCTGGCTCCAGTGATAGCTTACTTCAGGCTAAAAGGAATTCAAATCTATCCTTACTTGGGCGACTGCCTGATTCTGGCTCAAGAAAAGGAAGACCTTTTACAGCATTTGGAATATGTGATAGCAGTGCTAAGATGCCTAGGGTATTCTGTGAACGAAATAAAGTCCAGTCTAGTACCCTCTCAAGACATGTGCTTTCTGGGTGTGAGACTGAATACAGCAGCCCAGATGGCCTTTTAACCCCGGACAAACAAAAGAATCTTTCCATTTACTTCCATCAACTATCTCTTCAGTCCGGGCTGACTGCAAGGACAGTCCTTCAAGCCTTAGGGTTCATGGCATCTTGTATTCTGGTGCTTCCCAATGCCAAACTGCATATGAGGAAGCTGCAATGGTATCTCAAAAATGTATGGACACAGCACTGCCAGGATTTGGACACTGTCATTCAAATAATACCTTGCATTCAACAGGAATTTTGTGGTGGGCTCAGGAATGTCACCTAAACAAGGGACTCTCTGTGACCCGGCCAGAGGCGAGTCAGATTCTAACGACAGATGCCTCAGACATTGCTTGGGGAGCTCATCTAAATGGAAAGTGGATACAAGACAAGTGGCCTGCCAGACTACAGCATCTACATATCAACATGAAGGAGATGTTAGCAGTCCAGTTTGCATTAATGGCTTTCAAGGAGTTACTTCTTCCAGGGCAGGTGTTGATTCTAACAGACAACACAACTGTCATGTGGTACATCAACAAACAAGGGGGAACACATTCTTACCCGTTGTGCAGGCAAGCAATGATTTTATGGGAGACTGCGCTCAGCTTGCAACTAACTCTTCAGGCAAGGTTTCTGCCGGGAGCACAGTACTCCTTAGCAGATGTGTTAAGCAGACAAATCATCGATCCCCACGAGTGGAAACTGGATCTTCATGTATTTCGGAAATTGACAGTGTCATGGGGAACTCCAGACATAGATCTGTTCGCTTCTCCACTAAACCACCAGCTGCCAAAGTTTTGCACAAAGAGGTTTCATCACACAGCTTGGAAAGTGGATGCTCTTTCTTTCAGTTGGAAAAATCTTCATGTGTATGCCTTTCCACCTCTGCCTCTTCTCCCAAAGGTGCTCCTAAAGGTCAGACAAGACAAGCCAAGGATGATTTTAATAGCTCCAGATTGGCCTCGGCAACACTGGTACCCATTACTGAGGAGTCTGGTAAGGAAGCCTCCATGGCCTTTACCTTTGATTCCACACCTGTTGTCTCAGAGGGACGGTCACCTGCTCAATGTCAAGCTTCACTCTCTTCATCTAACAGCCTGGCATATTCTGTTTTGAAACACAGCAGGTCTCAACTTCCTCAACAAGTTTTAAATGTGATTATGGAAGCCAGAAGACCTAGTACAAGGAAAGTGTACGCAGAAAAATGGAAGAGATTTTATTTTGGAGTGCAGCAAAGAATTTGGAGATTTCTGAGCCTAATTTGAGTGTGGCTCTTCAATATCTTACTGAGTTATTGGACAAAGGTTTGTCTTTCTCTTCCATTAAGATTCATGCTGCAGCAATTTCAGCTCACTATGATTGTGACCCACCATTGTTTTCGCATCCTTTGTTCAAGCAATTTCTTAGAGGGGCAAAGAATATAAGACCCCCAAGAGCTCCTACTCCTGCTTGGGATCTCAATTTTGTGTTGGAGAAACTTACTCTACAACCTTTTGAGCCTGCAGCTACTGCTGAACTGAAATACTTGTCATGGAAGACTGCTTTTTGTTGGCCATTACTTCTGCAAGAAGGGTTTCTGAGTTACAGGCCCTTATGGCGGTTGAGCCTTTTTTGATTTTCCATAAGGATAGGGTATCATTACGTACTAATCCTTCTTTTATGCCTAAGGTGGTTTCTAGTGTGGCTTTAAACCAAACTATTCATTTGCCTACTTTCTATGCAGATCCCCAAAATAAGGGGGAAAAGATTTTGCACACTTTAGATGTACACAGGCAGTTGCGTTATTATTTTAGCAGGACCAAGGATTTTAGGCAGTCTCAGCAGTTGTTTGTTTCTTTTGCTTTGAGTTCTCAGGGCAAGCCTGTGTCAAAACAAACTATTTCTAAGTGGATTGGGTTTTGCATTGCATTTTGTTATTCCCATCATGGCAAGGAGATTCCAGCTGGGATTAGGCCTCATTCCACTAGGGCTACTGCCACTTCAACAGCATTTCTAAGGGGGGTGGCAACTAAGGATATTTTGGAGGCAGCTACTTGGAGTTCCGTGCATACTTTCTCTAAGCATTACCACCTTCCTCTCTACTCTAAATCTAGGGCTGGTTTTGCCACAGCTATTTTGCAAGGCATGTTGACAGCTCCTGCTTCCTTATGATTTGCCAGCCTCCCTTACCTCTGCTTTGGGATTCTACCCAATGGTTAGGACTGCAGCAATGTGGAATGAAGAACATAGTACAGTTTTGTACCTACCATAAATGTAGATGTTCGAGGATCCACATTGCTGCAGTCCAATTTACCCTCCTCCTTCCCTCTGTGTTTAGGGGTGGTTGTGTGGGTGAGGTTATGCTCTTGTAATTTTGTATATATTGTACATATTTTTGGTGCAGGAGTGTTTGGTGTTTTTTGGTTTTGGCCTTGTCTTTTTAGGGTCTTCTGACATCTGGGGCAAGAAAAGACTGAGGATATGACGTCGGTCATGCGCATTAGTACCCTGACGTCCTGACGTCAGACTAATGCGCCTTGACCGACGTCAGCCATATACTTTGGTATTCGGGCCGACTGGGACAGCGGACTACCCCAATGGTTAGGACTGCAGCAATGTGGATCCTCGAACATCTACATTTATGGTAGGTACAAAACTGTACTTTACTACATTCCCTTTTCTCCTCCCAAGTCCCAGGAGGAAACTTTCCAACGTACCACCCTGTCAGAGGGAGTGCGCAATTCAGAAAGTTCAAAAGCTTTTGCAAAAAGGAGTCATCCAAAGGGTCTCGACCAAAAAGTAGGATTCGGAACTTATTCTCACTTCTTTTTGGTGCCAAAGAAAACAGGGGACTTGAGATGAATTTTGGATCTCAGCAACTTAAATTAGTATGTCAAGAAGTAAAGTTCTTGATGGTAATGGTCCAGTCCATTCTGCCACTCCTACACAAGGACAATTGGATGTGCTCTGTAGATCTCAAGGACTCATACTATCATTTCAAATTAGACAGGTGCTCCAGAAAACATTTGTGCTGTTGGATGGGAGACGGTCACTACCAGTTCAGAGCATTGCACTTTGGACTTGCCACAGCCTTCTGGGTGTTTACCAAATGTATGGCAGTCGTAGCAGCTCGCCTGAGGCTAAAAGGATTCCAGGTGTTTCCCTATCTCAACAATTGGTTCCTCACTGCCCCAACAAGCCATCAACTGATCCAGACCAGGGATTACTTGGTTCAGATCTTCAATTCACTTGGTATCAAGATAAATCTTGCAAAATCAAACTTGACACTTTTACAATGTCAATAATTTATAGAAATGCAACTCAAGTAGCTTCACTACTGCTTCATTGTATAAAATCTCTGAGACAACAAGTTCAGGATTTACTAGATCTCCCTGCTCCCCCAGCAAGATTAGTGCTCTGAGCGCTGGGGTCAGTGTCAGCTGCTATCATTCTAGTTCCCTTAAGATTTTTCATGCGAGTTCTACAATGGACCCTGGCAGTTCATTGGTCCCTTCTTTACCAGCCACCGTCTGTTCTCATCGTGCTGACTTTAGTTTGCAGACGTCATCTCCAATGGTGGATGCAGTCAAATGACCTGTCTCTGGGCAGGCCATTCCCTCCCCCCCCCCACTAGCCACAGTGATCACAGATGCTTCCCAATTGTGGGAGTGGCATTACAAGGGAAAGATGGTCCAAGGCACATGTTGCCCTACGAGACCAAACTGCATATCAGTGTCCTTCAGATGAGAGCAGTCCTGCTACCATTGCAAACCTTTCAGGACATTCTCCCACCAGAGCCTATTGCTGTACACACATACAACATGTCAGTAATCTGGTACATCAACAAACAAGAAGGAACCCAGTCCAATCTGTTATGCAGAGAGGCCATGAGAGTCTGGGAATGGGTAATCTCTTCAACTGCTTTCTAGCTGCAGCGCACACATTCTGGGGAAAGCCAGTGCACTGGCAGACAGACTCAGCAGGTCCATTCTGATTCCTCACAGGTGGTCCCTCAATCATTCAGTAGCAGATAGGATTTTCAGTCGTTGGGGCCAGCCTTGCTGCGACCTCTTTGCCTCTCCCTAAACAACAAGTATAGCAAGCACTTTGCTCTGATTCCCCTCAGGGGGGGCACCAAGGGACACTTTGTCCATGATTAGCCCCGGGTCCTTTTTATGCTTATCCACCCCCTCTGTTGATCCAAAAGTTCCTACAGAAAGCCAGCAGGTTGAAGAGCTCAGTAATCTTCATTGCTCCCTTCTGGCCTTGTCAAGTATGTTTCCCCTTTCTGTGGTCTCACCTCAAATATCCTCCATATATAGTGGAATGGAATCAGGATCTCCTGTCTCACCCATCAGAACACCAGCACCCCAATTTCCACACCCTCAAATTTGACTGCATGGTTTCTCCACTTCCAGTGGTAGTAAAAAGGTCCAGGCATCCCTCTCCAGTCCATAACATAATTTTGGCTTCCCAAAAGGCCTCCACCCAAAAATGTCTATAACAGCAAGTAGAGTAGGTTTTCTATATGGCCCTCAAAGGAGAACATTGATCATTTTTCAGCTCCTACTTCAGCCATCCTTCTCTTTCTTAGTACTCTTTTTGAAGCAGGAGCAAGTTTTTCTACCGTAAAACTTCAACTGGCCACAATATGTAATTTTTTTGCTGGAAAGGGATTTCTTTTCTTTCAGCTTCTAGGTTATGTAAAGTATATATGAGAGGGATCTTTCTCCTTAGACCCCCCCCCCCCAATAAAAGACCCCTATCCTCTTTGGGATCTTACTATTGTTCTTCACGACCTTACTCAAAAACCCTTTGAACCAGCTAACAATTGCGACATGAATTATATTTCATGGAAAACAATATTTCTGGTAGCCATTACTTTGGCTAAGGGAGTGTCTAAACTTCAGGCTTTATCAGCAAAACCTCCTTAAAAATTTTCCACAAAGACAGGGTATCTCTGCGAATCAACCCTTCCTTTATGCTTAAGGTAGCCACAGAATCAAACATTAATCTATCAATTTTAGTGGCAGTTTTCTTTCCCAATTTTTCTAATACATGTTGCACCTGCTTGATATAGATTTCTACCTTCACAAAACAAATAAGTGCAGAAAGTCTGACCATTTTTGTTTCCTTCTCAACAAATCATTTAGGCCAAGCAGTTTCTAAAATTATCTTGGCTAAATGGATTACATATTGTATTTCTCTCATTTACTCTCAAAAGGGTGTTGAGTTGCCTCGAACTCCAAAAGCCCACTCTACCAGAGCTATGGCTACTTCATCTGCTTTTTCTTCTAGAGCCTTAATTGATGAAATTTGTGTTGTGGCCACTTGGTCAAAGAATCATACCTTTATTTCACAAAACAAATTGGACATTGTCTTCAGATACAAGGCATCTTTTGGCTCGAAAGTGCTCTGGCATAAACTTCCTTGAGGGCCACCCAGGAGTCACAAAGCTGGGGACTCTGACCCATCAGTGAGAAAGAATGCAAAGGACAGCATCAGATTTTGGAGTTATAAACTTACCATAACTTGGCATATGTGTTGTCCATTTTCATTATTCCTCACTTTCCCTCCCAACCATCCCCTGGCCATGTCTATTCTAGAAATTACCTGGAGTAGTTTGGAGCCCATAGGTTCTAGTTTTGGGCCCCAAACCTCTGCCTGTCGTTTCTATAATTTTTGGGCAATCGGGCAGCAAACTCAAACTGACGAATAAGGGAAAGGATGTTGCATTATGGGAAGAAGGAGGAGCTTGAGACTCGGATCCATAAGTCTTAGAAATGCGACCGAATCGGATCTGATGTCTGATCCAAAGACTCATCAGTGAGGAAGAATTGAAAATGGACTACACAGATTCCAAGTTATGGTAAGCACATGACTCCTAATTTATTAAAATATAGACATAACACAAAGTCAGATAACATCTACTTACTGCATATAACATATTCTGGCAACTGGCCTTTTAGCACTGAATTTTGATTATACAAAAGAAGCAACCCAGGGCCAGAGTATCATTTGCAACCAAGGAGTTATTCTTTGCCCCAATTATTCTTGCAGTCTAAGTGCTCATTCTTCTTCAAGCCCCATTTTCAGCTAGTGTGCCTCGTCATTAAACCCCTATTAAATCCTCTCCCCTATTCTGCCATTTCATCTGGTTTCCCATGCATTCCATTTCTTTTAGTGTAGTTTATAATTTCTCCAGTCTTATTACTTGAAGGATGTCATTGAAATGGGAATTCCACTTTTTAGTTATCCCCTTGTTTCACTGCTGTTGTCTTCATGTGTATTCCCACTTTGACTCCTTCCAACCAATTTAGATGAAAGTTTGGTTTTGTTAACTCCCAGTTAAACCCTAAAATAACTTGCATTAGCCCCTGCAACTCCTCCTTAAAGGATACAAGTTTTCTACAGTCCCAGAATATGTGATCACAGCTTCTCCTTGTGTTATCCTCACATCTCCAACACTTTGGATTAGTATCTGGGAACATCTTGTGCACTTACCTGGAGTGTAATCACGGCTTTGTAACAGACTAATATTAGCGGTGATGCTGTACAACATTCCTGAAGATTTCTCTTAGCCAATCCTCCTCCTCCTGGCAGCAAAATCTGGTCTTGCCACTGCACCCCAGGTTGACTCTTGTTCCATATGAAGCACAAAATAGTCCTTTTCATCCTTTCCCAGAAATCTCTTTTTTCGGTAATCTACATTCACTTGGGAAATATGAATTAGTTGAGGTACTGCATACATTTTGATGGCCTGAATTCTTTGATCCAGATGTAAGGGAATTAAGGGCCACTTCTTTATATCTTCTAATGTTTTCAATACAGAAGCCCAGGTTTCTTTAGCCGGGTCCTTTGCTGATCCATTTCCCTAAATATATAATTTTGTGGTGCCCCCAGAGATGGGGATACATTTATTTAAGTCCCATAGATGATCTGCCAGGAACAGCGCAGCATCTGTGAATAATGCTATCTTTTCCTCTCCCCACTGCCTTTGCCGTCCTTTTTATGGTCGATTGCCTCACCTTTTGTTACAGTGGTTCTAATTAGAGTGTGAGTAGCAGGGGGGGAGTGGGCAACATTGTCTTGTACCACTGTAGATGGGGATGGATTCTGTCAGTATTGCATTTACCTTTAGTACCCCTGTCGACCTATGATATAGTTTTTGTAGCAGCTCTTTAAACTCTTTGTTAAATCCCATTCTCCTGAACACTTCCCATAAATATATCTGTTTCAGCTGTTAATCTATGTAGTTAACTTTTCAAATATCTTGCTTTCACCAAATGTAGTATCCTTGGACCCCCCCCCCCCCCCCCAAAGACATCTGTGTGCTCTGTAACCAAGTTCCAGTCTCTCCCAAATAGCAGTATCCCCTGCATAAGTTCCATTACTGTTATTGGTGGCAAGTAGAAATTCCCCACTGTAAATCTTTTACTTCACTAGTCTCCACAAAGTAACACAAACCTTCCTTGCCAGTCTGTTTCCACCTTGTTGACTTTAAAGGAAGTCCCTTTTTAATTAGTGTTAGAACTCGTTTATTCCTTCCTTGTACTACCAAAGTTCCATAACCATCCCTAAATCCATTTCATGAAACTGCCTCAGGCTCCTCTTTAAACAAATGAGTTTCTTGTGGAATATTATGTTAGCTGGGGCTTCATGCAGGCTTTGTAGCACGTTCAGTCTTTTTCCCATTATCACCCAGCCCTTTGACATTCCATGTCATAAATTTAAGTTTCATAGTGATAGGTTATAAAATCTTTCTATCCATGAATGCTTACAGCAGAATCTGCATTTCCTGATTGCTTACTTGTGTAAGAGATTGTCACAGAACATTCATGATCATCCTTCTAATTTGCAAAGCAGCAGTTATAACTTTAAACCAGAAAAAAATCTTTTTTTATAACTATAGTATGTAAATATATAGTAACTTTCAACTGTGTACATTATGATTTTTGTGCACCCTTAACATCCCTTCCCTTAATGTTTGCGAACCTTGACTCAACAAAGATGTATAGCCAATCCTTTATCCAATTGCATTTATCCCTTCACCCTTCTGCTGTACTTGCATATGACTGCAGGAAAAGTGTCCTATACTGACAAAAGAAACAGTTAAAAAACGACATCAGACATGCCACTAATTGTTTTAGTCGAAGTCCAACTCAGTCCTCCTCTCAAACACACAACTTGACTTTATGCATTTATACACCAATGCTGCAAGTGCACATCTGTAATGTGCCCCAAAGTAATTGCAGTAAATTAAATTTTACAGCTAAGTCCCGAGAGGCTTCTCAGAGGAAACATTTTTCATTTGTGACTCCCTATTCTTTCTTCAATCTGGTCCCTTATAATATTAAATGAAAAGGTGATTAGCTAGTACAGCTAAAGCAAATTACTTCTAATTTAATACTAATTGACTGTTTGTCCAACAGAGCCATTTGGTCCCAAGCCCCTTTTTCTTCCATCTGTCTATTAGCATTGTGTAGTGTATGCTTACCATGGTTACAGTGTATCCCCATATCCTTGCAAACATTTTATTAATGCACTGTATCCACTTCCCGTTCGAGTCATGTTTCTTGCTTTGCAGAGGTGCATGAAAATGGGTGTGCACTTCTATTCCCCCTGCATTCTCAGTTCCTCCTGGAATTCTGACCTTCACTTATTTCCCTAGACAATCACCTCCCTAATTATTTTTTTAGAGTTTTTTCCATGTCATTCCTTCTTTCCTCCATCTTCATCTTAAATAAAGGGAAGGGCTTAAGCGTATATTACTCTATTAGCGCTTTCTTCTGTAATCTTTGATTTGATGAGTCTTCCTCATTTTCTTTCATCCCACTGGAAGATGCCTGAAAATCCTGGAGTCTCTCAATTTCCTCCTGTGCTGTTTCTGGGTCTTTAAATGCTTTGAGAGCAGAGTGAAGGTTTTTTTTTTTTTTTAAGATAGCTTGGTACAACAACCGGAACTGAGTGTTAAGTGCCTTAAGGGACTTCATCACTGGAGTGAATTTATTCCCCTTTTGTCTGTTAGCCCGTATGTATAATTATCTGCATACACTTTTATGCTCTATCAGCAACTGTTTCCCTTTCTTCCAAAACCACACGAGTATTTACTCTTTGAGTGAGTAGTTTTGAACTTCAACCAGAATCAGTCTAGATAATCTAACTGCCTGATTTTCTGGTTAGTAGACCCTATGTGCACAGTCTAGAAAGACTTTTTCCTTAGGTAGGCTCGTTCTGTGGCTCAACTAGATTAGCATAAAAAGTTTTGCAGTCATTTTACTCAAGACCTTCTCAGAATCCCACAAAACAAAGGATCTGATGTTAATCTTCGTTGATTCCTTACTGATGGCTTATCGGTTCCATCCTTGGAACCAAGCCGGGCATATATCAAGCTCGAGTCAGCTAAAAACTCTCGAGCCAAGGTCCTACCCAGAATGCTCTGCTCCCTGTTACCTCATATCTCATTTGCCGCATTGCTGTACAGCCGTGTCAAGCCACTTTCTTCAGCTAAGTCTATAATTTTTTGAAAGTTTATATATCGATTCTACTTTACAGTTTTTCTAACAGTTTCTTGTATTGTTCTCCTATCCTATCATATCCTTAAGACTCTTTCCCTTTATTCCCCATGTTCTTCGTGTTTCACTGTTGCAGTTATTACATCTGGGCTATCTGCTTGCAGGTAGCCCTCAGTCAGCCTGACTAACAAAGTCTTGGGTCCTGCGTCGGTTGCTGTCCCTTCTTCCATGACGTCAGGTCGTCAGGGGTATAAAACATGCAGCCGACGCCATTACATCAGTCTTTCTTGCCATGCGGTGCCTGAAGCAGAAGCAGTTTGCAAGTGCCGGTTGGCTGACTCCTGATATTTTCGTTTTCGAGTTTCAGAACCGAAGTCTTCAACTAAAGCTAAGTACCCTGTTGGGGAAACTTTTTTTCTTGCTCCTTACCGATGTCAGTAAAAGTTAATAATTGCATTACTTGTGGAAAGCAAATACCTCATAAAGATTTTCATTCGTACTGTATTCCTTGCCTAGGCCCTGACCACGACATACCTTGCTGTCGGTTTTGTGCTTTATTTAATCATTGCACTGGTGACCCCTAACCGGGAAAAGCCGAAATACACAACAACTATCCGTCTTCAGTATATTTTTGCCTCTAAATATTTTGGTTCTCGGTTTAATTATCCAGAAATGTCATCGGTTAGCCATTGGACTACCAGGATTCCAAAAAAACACAAAGATAAAGACAGAGACAGGCCGCCGAGGTCCAAAACTGCTGATGACGCTTCTTCCAAGCCAGTCGCCAGTTCACCAGTACTCAGCGAGGCGCTTTCGCAGCCCCTGATAACCGCTACTTCTGATTCGCAGGCCTCTACTGAGACCCATTCGGAGTCCGGTATGCCGCGAGATGCTTCAACTATGGAACCCGCGGATGTCTCTACCTTGGATGGGTCCAGAGCCACTGTGCAGGCACCGGCTTCTGAGGGTGTATTCAGGCCTATGGACTTGCATATTAAAACGTCTCCTTCTTTACTTAGGCCTAATTCTCAATCCATGGCTAAAAAACAGATGCCCAGGCACATGCTCAGGCCTCTATGCCTAAAAAGCAAATGATAAGAATGGCTGAAGATCTAATAACTCTAATCAGGGGTAGCCAACCCCGCCCCCCCTTCTAAGAGGCCTAGGACTGAAGTTGATTATGAATCTTCTGATCAGGATTCTGTTTCTGATTCTTCTGATGATCGGGATTTGCCCTTATCTACTTATGAAGATTCTGATGCAGAGGACTCCATTCCCTCTGCTTCCCCTCCTGAGGATTTTTCTTTTGGGGAAACCTTACATACTCTAAGGGAGCATTTCCACTGGGAAAGCCAGGATTTTTCTGATTCAAAAAAGAGGCTTAGGGATTTCCTTCTACCTCAGCATAGGCCTTTAGCTATTCCTCCTGTACTAGACATTGTTGTTGATGCTTTTTCGGAATCTAGTTTGGCCCCTGATACCCTGCCTTCTGCTCCCAGAAAACCTGACAGATACTACAGGGTCCCTGAGTCCCACAAGTTCCTTTTTAAAAAATCCTATTGCAGATTTCACAGGGACCCAAGGGCATTAAGGCTTCTACTGCTAAAAATCCTACCCCTTCTGATAGACTCCAGGGCGCTGGATAGATGGGGTAAGAAGGTTTACACTTCTGCAACCTTGGCCATTAATGCTTTAAACTGCCAGTTTCATATGTTAAAGTATCAGCAACATTTTATTGGACTGCTTAAACAGAAAATGATGTTGATTCCTGTGTGGAAAATAAAGAATTACAGGATTTAATGCATTCTGCTGAACAAGTTGGAAAACATACTTTGCAGTGTGGTTTTGATTCATTAGAGGCCTCTTGCAGGGCTGCTGTTGCTGGGTCTGTGCTCAGAAGGCATGCTTGGCTTAAGGAGCAATCTTTGCCTGATCATGTTAAAGCTAAATTGTTGGATGCTCCCTTGAATCAGGACTGCCTGTTTGGTAACAAGTCTGAGGAAGTTCTTAAAAAGATGGAAGATACAGCTAAATCTATGAAAACTGTTACAGATTTCTTACAAGTTCAGCCTCCTAGATTTAGTAGGCACTGGCCCTCTAAAAATTGGCCCTTTCCAGCCCCTTCCAGATCTCCTCAAGCCAAACCCAGACACAACAAAAACCCCAGGTTTCAGCCCCAGGGGACACACAGAACTAAGTAGTGGGGGTCCTCCACTTCCAAATCTGGGAATAATAAGACTTTCCCTATGGTAAACTGTCTCAATGACTTCCTTTTAAAATTTCCAAGCACTTATCAACTGACTGCCCCTTTGGGGGGGGAAGATTGCTCTTCATGCAACGAATTGGGAACTCATTACCCAGGGCAAATGGGTTTTAAATATAGTGTCCCAGGGATACAGATTTCACTTCCACATGTTGCCAACACCAAGCAGGTGGCCTGACCTACCCCCAAATCAGTGGGCAGAGGCCCCAAAATAAGTACTTTCTCTCTTAAGCATGCGGGCTACTCAACTGGTACCAGAAGAGGAAAAGGGACAAGGTTTCTACTCGAGACTTTTCCTGATACCCAGAAAAGACAGTTCATGCCTGCCTATCCTGGACCTGTCTACTCTAAACACCTGTTTGGAGATTCCAAAATTCAAGATGCTGACTCTTCACCAATTACTTCCTATGCTAGGCAAAGATGCCTGGTTGGCAACAATAGATTTAAAAGAAGCATACCTGCACATCCCAATCAGGGAATCTTACAGAAGATACCTATGCTTCAAAGCAGGCTACACGCACTATCAGTTCTCTTAACTGCCCTTTGGCTTATCTACTGCGCCCAGGGTATTCACAAAGTGCCTAGCTCCAGTTATTGCATTTTGCAGGTGAAGAAATATTCAAATATACCCATACCTGGATGATTGTCTAATTCAGGCAGAAAGCCAGGACATACTTTTGAATCATCTGGCCTTTGTACAAAGGGTTCTAACTTGTCTGGGGTACACCATAAATGAAAAGAAATCACACCTGGTACCCTGTCAACAAATTATATTCCTGGGAGCAAGCTTGAATACAACTTCCCAGATGGCTTACCTCACGCCAGAGAAACAAATTCATTTGACAAACTACTTCAAACAAGTGACCACAAAAACCCTGCTATCTGCAAGACAAATACTGCAAGCCTTGGGTTCATGGCCTCCTGCATTCTTCTAATTCCATATGCAAGACTGCATATGAGGAAACTAGAGTGGTATCTAAAAAGCCTGTGGTGTCAACATTCTCAAGACCTAGAAACAATGATTCCTATCATACCTTGCCTATGCCTAGAGTTCCTTTGGTGTCCTTCCATGAGGGCCACCCAGGGATACAGGTAGCTGGGGACTCTGTCCCAGCACTAAGAAATGAATGAAGATTAACAACATCAGATAAAGAAGTTATGTCTTACCATAATGTCCCATCCTTATTGTTGATCTTCATTCATTCATTACTCCCCACCCTTCGTCCCCCTCCAGAGGTTCCTGGGTGATCTCATATACTCCTTTTTTGTAGGTCTGTTATGACCAAAGGTAGTCTCTACTTGCAAACTCGATCTGAGGTAACCAGGGAGCAGAGCATTCTGGGTAGGACCTTGGCTCGAGAGTTTCTGACTGATGTGAGCTTGATATATAGCCAGTTCTGTTCCGAGGACGGAACCGATAATCCATCAGTAATGAATGAACGAAGATCAATAACACAGATGGAACGTTATGGTAAGACATAACTTCTTTTTTTCCCTCTTTTCTCTATTCTCTAGTTCAGTAAATGCCTCCTTTAGTTTGTCCTACAGGATTTCAAGTTCTGCTAATTTGCTAGCATGAATACTTCCATTTTACAGGTTTTTCAAAGTTTCTGTATCATTTGACTGATCTGTAAGCGCATTTTTAATTTCTCCAAGTCATTGATCAGTTTGATGAATGTGTTCCGTTAATGACTCCTTCGTCTCTACTACTACTTATAAAATCATATCTATTTTGACGTGCAAGTTGATTTCTACCCTTGCGCTCGCTTCCACTTCTTGCCTCATGTTCCCACCCATAATGCCCCATTCAAGCTCAAGGTATAGTTTGTTAGTTTGGGAACAATTTTTTTGTTTTCTTTGAAGCTTTCATCATCAATAAGTTTCTAATAAGTCCTTTTCTAGATTTCCATCATTTTGAATATCAATATTAGCCAATTTTTTTACTTTAAACTGAAGGGGGGCAGAAGCGACAACACCCAACTGGAAGTCCAACATGTTCACCTTTTTTTTTGTGCAAGATGTCTTTTTTTTTTCTGCTTGTTGCCACACCCCCAATCACACACAGTTATGGTATCACTATACTCAGTGTGCCAATGGGAAGCAAATTCCACCAGCAAGTACACACACTAATCACTTCATTTGCTTAGGAGTTAAATACAACACTTCTTTAGTTCTATTTGGCTGTAATTTAATGATGCTGCCAACCACCACGGAATAAAATCCCTAGAAATTATTTTATTTAATTTACGTATTTATTTGTCTTTCATTACTGGAAAAGTCCAATAGGGCAGAGCTGCCTTTCAGTGGTAGTCCAGGGAGAAAAGCTTCTCATACATTTGCACAGGCAATTAGCATAAGTTAACAAAAATATATATGCCTCAGTATTATATAGTATAATTTAACAGATGATCATCATGTTAAGTACATTATATAGTATTTACAATATGCAAAGGTCACATATTTATATATGTAAATTGCAAAATAATGCTAAATGTTCTAAAGTCGCCCAGAAATTTTAGAACACAAAAAGCATATGCATATTTTATCCAAACACTTGTTCACTTGAGACCTGTGAGCAGGCAACAGTGTTAGTGGATTTTGTGATACTTATTTCATTTGACTGAATAAGGAGGGGAGCTTAGAAATGGTGTTGGTACAAAAACAGGACTGTTTTGCTGAAAAGTATGATTGCATTGGGAGTTTTAAAGTATCAATGGAATAAGATTAAGAAGGGGGCTTAATGATGGGGATGTTAGTAGTGCTGTACTGTTTTTCTGACAGGTATCTGTTCAGTGAGATTTTAAATTATGTTGGGAAAGAATTCCACAGTTTAGCATCTTATACAGAGTATAGGCAGTCACCGTTATGATTTTTAGATTTTTGAGTAAGTGGTAAGTGTTGAGTCAGTGACCGCATTTCTCTATGGAGTGAGTAACACCTTTTAATAACGGGCTGGTTGCAGAGGATATTCTGGGCAATCGGTAGTCTTAAGTGTAGGTTAATATGTTTGGTAGCTCCACCCAGTTAAGGGACTGAAGTGCAAGACCGTGATGTGTTTGGTTAATGTGGTTACTTGAAAATGTGGCAATTTAATTATAAGGTTGTCCAAGTCGGGTTAACTGAAAGGACAGTAGGTTAGACAAAATTGATGCTGCATGTTAGAGCTTAGGGAATAGATAGGTTTGAGCTATGGTCTTACATCAAAAAGGTTTGACTTTATAAAAAAGTCCTAGTATATGGTTGTTCTTTGAACAACATATTGGATGTGCTGATAGAATTTTAATCTGTGTACAATTATTTTACCCAGTAGTTTTGTATTTTGCACTAGCTCAATTCTGATATTGTTGACAATATTTTTAAGTTGCAGTAGTTTGATTGCCAGGTTGGAGGTGAAAACTCCATTAGTTTAGTTTTGTTTGGATTTAGGAGTAATTAGATTGCTACAGCCAGTTTTCAGGCTTTGTAAAGGAAGGCTATAGACCATCTTGGAGCTGTTTGACTGAGTAGGCTGCACACGTTAGTGTTGAGTTGTCTGCCTACTGGATAGATTTGCTCAGTGAGTATACTTTTTATTTATAAAAATACTAATGCGTATAGGTCTTAATATTGAACATTGTGGCAATGATGTTGTTGAGGTCATGACAGCTCATCTGTCCAGTGTACATTCCCTATGTCCAAAGGCTAAGGTAACTTTTAAACCAATTGATTATATGTTTTGTGAGGCCCAGTTAACAGTGTGTAATAATGTAGAGTATGAAACTGTATCAAATACTTTGGCTAGCTCTTAAAATAGGGATGCAACCATTTCACCTTGATTTCTTATATCATGAATGTAGTTTTTGAAAGTTAGTTGACTGCCGTGGTGGTGCTGCGGTAGCGTTGTCACCTCACAGACGTTGCCCGTTCAATTCTCAGTTAGAGCGTCTTCTGTGTGGCGACATGCGTGAACGGGCGTTCCTTCGTTGAAGGTTGTGCGTTAGGCCCGGCAAGCCAGCACGTAAAACTCTACTGCCAATCATTAGCGGACCGGAGTTCCGCTGTGGCGACCCCTAACCGGGAAAAGCCAAAAGACACAAAGTAATGCTGTTTCTGTACTATGGCCTTGCCTATGTCCATGCTTTGTTGTGGAAAGCAATTTGTTCTCTTGTAGGTAGTTGATCAACTGTAGGTGAACACATTTTTGAAGTGTTGTAGATGGGACACATTTTTCAAGTATTTTAGATAGAGGGAACAAGACAACTAAGTGTGTAGTTTGCTAGTTCAAGAGATTTGCCTCCTTTATAAAGTAGAATTGTTTTTAGAGTTTTGAGATTGCAGCTTCTTTGATTTGTAAGCTTAAGTGTTTGGTATGCAGTAACTTCTGCAGCCATTTTAAGATATTATACTGGTAGACTACCTGCTACTAGAGGAGGTGGGTTTAAGTTTTTTATCATGGTAGTAAAGTTGTGGTAAATGAGAAGGTAGTAATGGCACTGTCTGTGTCAACTGATGTGTTAAGTGCATTGGTCTCAGAAGTTGCTTTACCTTAGGTAGTTCAGATTTCCGCAACTAAGTTTTCTCTCTCTGCCATTTCTCTGTTCAGACCAGAATTTCACTAGGGTCCATCTTCTATGTGAAAACCTGGACAGATCAGAAAAGCTCAAGCAAAAAAGGATAACCTCTTTTAAATGCTTTTTTTTATTTCTGACAATGCCAAAGCATATTAGTACTGGTGCATTGGATAATAGAATAAGAAAGTAATGAAATGTAATATGGCGAATCAAGTCAAGCTCCCTACCATCAGAGTATTGGAGCCTGCTACTACTGCGGGCAAAGACCTACTGTATAAAGTTGGATACAACAGAGAGGGAGATTGCTCATTGGAGGTGATTACAGAAAGTCAAGCTTGTGGAACACTTGAGCAGTCTTCCTGTGTGGTACCATCTTTGGTAAACATCTTGAAGATGCTGTACCCTGTGGTGTCCCTGAAGGCATTGAGCTGTCATATGCCTCTGCTGTACTTTCCAAGGGGTGCCTGGATGAAATATAGCATGCTTGTTGATGGATTTTCTGAAGGATCCTTGAATAGGAATTTTAAGGCCCAGACACCCACTGCACTTAGTAACTTTAGAGATTACTTACAGTGCAGCTGCTAGGGAGGTAGGAACTGGCATTTTCTGTTCACTAGCACTCCTGACTGTGCCTCAGTACAAGCACAATCACTGTGTAAACTAAAGTGACCTTTACACAGCCTTCATTTAAGAGATTCCTCTTGCTTGGGCCTGAAATGAGCAGTTGATGGGAATGAGAGAAGATACAGAAATCCAGAAGAAAAAAAAACTCACATTTACTTCCTGTAGATGTGCATAAAACAGCTTCAAATCCAAACCAACAGTAACTATCACTATCCATATTCACTAGTGAAGTGGAAGTCTCTATTGCATTCTGACATTTCAGAATGAAACCAAAATCAGTTCAACATTGTTTTCTTTTGCTTTCCGATTTTAAGTGTTGGTATACAATAAAGAGAATTCTACTTTGCCAATGAATATTTCATGATGCTGGTTATTTTAATTTGTATCAGTGATTATTTTTAGTTTGGTTTAGAAAAGGAACAAATCCTGACTGCTGTGAAAGTAATATTTCTCCAACCTGCTCTGTGGTGCAGAGAAATAAAGACCTGACTGTACTGCAGGTGGTCTGAGTTCAAATATCAACTCAGAAGCTGAAAGAGGAGTAAGGGGAGGATTGTAACGACTGGGGCTCATCTGTCTCTCTGAAAGATGTTTGTTCCTGCCTGGATGTCTGTTCCTCGAGGCCCACAACATGGAAAGCAGATGCTGGTTCTAGGATGGTGTGCGCTATGGTTACCCAGGCCAGTTGCAGTAGACCTTATCCATGCACACAAAGGAACACATTTGCTTTGGATAGAGAGGCATAAGTAGTGGCTGAGGTGATGTTGGTATGCAGTTCATCACCAGAGAAGGGGTTAGCAATTGCAGTCATAATTCCCTCATGGTTGCCTAGTTGACTGCCAGGGCAAGGACAACTCTTCCTTGATTGGGGATTGAATGGGTTCTGGTGACCTTTGGGCACCATAGCTCTTATCTTAGTGGAGAATGAATGTGTGGCTTTGACAACAGCTGAATTTGTTGGCAGTCATGGGGTCAAAAACCAAATAGAAAAAAAGCCAGATTTCTATTTCCACTGTATTCTTTTTTTTGAGAATGCAAAGGAGTCAGCAAAGACTCTTGATTCCACTGTAACCTACCACAACAACAAGCTCAAATTCAAGCCTAGTAACCTATTCTTACTGTGGTCCAGCAGTGTCACTGGCCAGAGGCTAGGATGTTGGTACTGAAACCAGCTTCAGGGCAAGTCACAACAGTCCTCATTCCTATTCTGACCACCTTCCTGAAGAGGTGGCTGGAGGACGATTCTCCCTCTACATTCTAGATTGCTTTACAATGGCAAAAGAAACATGGAGTAGGTAAAGTACAGCCAAAGAATATAATCTTTTGCTCCCTTCTCCACAAATTGACCTTGCTAGAATATACCACACTGGCAAAAGTTACAAGCAAGGAAAAAAGTGCAAAATGTGAAAAACTCCAGGAGCAGCTTGTGACTAGCAAAAACATGGATATAATTCTAGATTCTCTGTACAGTCTAAAATGACAGAGGATGCTAGACCAATTCTAGACTTGAGTGACAGTGACCTAAGCACCTGTGCTCCAAAGGAGTCTTTTTTTTTTTTTGGCATGGTGACCTTTCATTCATTCCTCCATTGTCTGTTCAAATGAGGTTGGATGATGATGGATAATGCTTGCCTGCAAACAACACATAGCAAAATAGCAAAACAGCCTTCCCTTTTAGTGTTGCCTCTGTCCCAAGAATGTTCCTGAACTAAATGTTAATGGTAGCAGTTCACCTCAGACTGCAGGGACAACAGGTTGTTGGTAGCTTCAACAAGGCAGTCTTATCAGGCAGAGGGTGTATTTGTTGCTCAAGTTTTACTCCTTAATGGTTACACTACACTTTCCAAAGTCTCAGCTGTGATCAGTTCAGGTGTTGATTTTTGCAGGTTGTTTTCTAAATGCCATCATTTTCTTCCTTAGAAAGGATTCAGGATATTTTGAAAGCAAAATTTATGCTACTACTGTAGTCAGTTTCCACAACTAGCATGTGTCTCAGGACTCCTGGTTTTATGATGGCGGCCACAGTCATGGATCTCATGATGGGAATCGTACAAGTTTTCTGCAGTGCACATTTGAGATACAGATTTCTCAGGAAAGGAATCCTTTGGACACATTGATAAAGCTACTAAAATTGTATGGAAGAAACAAGGATGGTGGTTTGTTCTAGTGTATCTTGTGACAGGAATATCATTAACTTCTGGGCCCCCAGTGGTCACCCTTATTATAGTTGTATTCGCCCTTTCTTTGCTATTAGCCCAAGTAGTGTGGTCTAGTCAGGAGTCTGTCTTGTATATGTTTTCTGGAAGTAAAACTGGATTTTCTTCGTGTTTCACTGTTGCAGTCATTCATTTGGGTAATCCTGCTGGCAGGTTGCCCTCAGTCGGCCTGAATTCCAAAGTCTTGGGTCCTGCGTCGGCTGTTGTCGCCCCTTCCCTGACGTCAGGTTGTCAGGGGTATAAAAGTAGCAGCCGACGCCATTTTCTTTAGTCTTTCTTGCTGCACGGTGCCCGAAGCAGAAGCAGTTCGCAAGTGCCGGTCGGCCGACTCCTGAGATTTTCGAGTTCGAATTTCAGATCCGAAGTCTTCTATAAAGCTAAGTACCCCGTTGGGGAAACTTTTTTCTTGCTCCAGAACCGATGTCAGAAAAAGTTAATAATTGTATTTCTTGTGGGAAGCAAATACCTCATAAAGACTTTCATTCTTACTGTATTCCTTGCCTAGGCCCTGATCATAATTTTCTGGGTTGTCGGTTTTGTGCTAGATTTAACCAACACACTATTAAGCGTCAGTATGATTTTGCTTTAAACTACTTTGGATGAAGATTTAATTATCCAGAAATGTCTGAAAGTCATCCAACTACCGGAGTTCACAAAAAAATGCAAAGAAAAAGAAAGACAGCCGAGGCCCAAAACCGACGACGAAGCTTCTCCTAAGCCAGTCGCCGGTTCGCTGGTTCTCAGTGAGGTGCTTTTGCAGCCCCTGACGACCGCTACTTTAGAGTCGCAGGCCGCTACCGACTCCCACATGGAGTCGGCCATGCCGCTGGAAACTCAAAGTATTGAAGCCTTGGATGCTAATCCTTCAGATGGGTCCGGAGCCGCTGAGCAGGCAGTGGCTTCTGAGGGTGTATTCAGACCCAAACACCTATACATGAAACCGACTTCAAAGGCAAAGACTAAGGCACCTTCAAAGGCAAAGAAGCAACCTCAAGCACCACGTGGACAGGCCTCCATGCCCAAAAAAGAGATGCTCAAAATGGCCGAAGACTTGATTACCTTGATCAGGGGTTCCCATCCCCCTCCTGATAAGAGGCCTAGGCAAGAGACTGACTATGAATCTTCAGATCAGGTTTCCATTTCTTCTGATTCCTCTTCTGATCAGGAATATTCTTTTCCCCCCTATGAGGACTCTGATGCTGAAGAATCCATTCCTTCAGCTTCTCCTCTGGAGGATTATTCTTTTGGGGAAACCTTACATACCATGAGGGAGCATTTCCACTGGGAGAGCCAAGATTTTTCAGAGTCTAAAAAGAGGCTCAGGGATTTCCTGTTACTACCTCAGCACAAGCCACTAGCCATCCCCCCAGTGTTAGACATTGTAGATTATGTGTTTTCGGAGTCAAGCCTTACCCCCAGCTCCTGTTAAGCCTGACAGATATTGTAGGGTTCCTGACTCACATAAATTCCTTTTTAAAAACCCTGCTGCAGACCCAGAAACTATTTCTCAGGGTCCCAAGGGTGTCAAGACTTCCACTGCAAAAAACCCTGCCCCTTCTGATAGGGATTCTAGGGCACTGGATAGATGGGGAAAGAAGGTTTACACATCTGCTACCTTGGCTATAAGGGCCTTAAACTGTCAATTTCATATGCTCAAATATCAGCAACATGTCATGGCATTGCTTAAGCAGAAAATGTTGTTAAATTCTGAATGTGCTGAAAACAAGGAAATACAGGATATATTGCATGCAGATGAACAAGTTGGAAAGCATACTTTGCAATGTGGTTTTGATTCTTTAGAGGCCTCCTGCAGGGCGGCAGTTACTTGTTCTGTAATTAGAAGACATGTTTGGTTAAAGGAACAAAATCTGCCTGATCATGTTAAAGTTAAATTATTAGATGCACCTTTACAGCATGATTCTTTGTTTGGTGTTAAGGCAGAAGAGGTGTTAAAGAAAATGGAGGACAAGGCTAAATCTATGCAAACGGTCAAAGATTTCTTACAAGTACAGCCACCTAGGTTTAGTAGACACTGGCCAACAAAGAGTTGGTCCTTTCCAGTGTCAGACAGACCTCAAAGGGGTAGACCCAGATGCCCTAGAGGCAGATCCCAGGCTCAAGGTTCATACAGGTCAAGGCAATGGGGTGCTTCTACCTCCAAAAGTGGAGAAGACAAATCACAACCTTACAGGAAACGGTCCCAATGACTTCCCCCTGACTGCACCAAGCACTTATTTCCTGGCAGCACCCTTAGGGGGAGAATTAGCACTTTTTTTCTCAAAATTGGCACATTATAACCCAGGACAAGTGGGTTCTAAATATCGTGTCACAAGGCTACAAGTTCCATTTCCATACCCTGCCAAAAATAAACGGTTGGCCAGATCTGCCAAAAAATCAATGGGCAGAGGCACAAAAACAAGTCTCATCCCTCATGGACATGAGGGCCATTCAACTAGTGCCAGAGCAAGAGCGGGGAGAAGGATTTTACTCAAGACTGTTCTTGGTACCCAGAAAGGACAAGGCCTGGAGGCCAATACTGGACCTATCGATTCTGAATACATTCCTGGATATACCAAAATTCAAAATGTTGACTTTGCAGCAGCTACTGCCCATGCTGGGCAAGAACGCTTGGCTTGTAACTTTAGACCTAAAAGAGGCATACCTGCATGTCCCAATCAGACAAATATGCAGAAGATACCTCAGATTCAAGGCTGGCTCAATGCATTACCAATTCTCTGCACTGCCCTTTGGCTTATCTACTGCGCCCAGGGTCTTTACAAAGTGCCTGGCACCAGTAATTGCATTCTGCAGACAAAAAGGAATACAAATATATCCTTACTTGGACGACTGTCTAATTCAAGCAGAGAACAAGGACATTCTTCTACAGCATCTGGCGTTTGTGAAAAAACTTCTAGCATGCCTAGGGTACACAGTCAATGAAAAGAAATCAAAACTAGTACCCTCTCAAGAGATAATATTCCTGGGTGCAAGCTTAAATACAACTGCCCAGATGGCTTATCTCACAACAGGCAAACAAAGACAACTGACTACCTATTTCAAAATGTTAGCAACAAAGGCCCAGTTATCTGCAAGAAAAATTCTGCAGGCTTTGGGTTTCATGGCATCCTGCATCCTACTAATTCCATATGCAAGATTGTATATGAGGAAACTTCAATGGTACCTAAAAAGGGTTTGGACTCAACATTGCCACAGCCTGGAAAGTATAATTACTCTCATTCCCTGCCTGCAACAGGAGTTTCAATGGTGGGCAAAGGCTTGTCACTAAAACAAGGGACAGCCGTTCACATTGCCCCCAGCCAGGCAGACACTAACAACGGATGCGTCAGATTATGCCTGGGGGGGCCCACATGGCAGGAAGATGCATTCAGGGAACATGGACCTCAAACCAAATGCATCTACATATCAATCAAAAAGAGATGCTAGCTGTTCAAAATGCCCTGACAGCCTTCAAGGACCTACTTCAACCAGGACAACTGCTGATAAAGACAGACAACACCACGGTCATGTGGTATATAAACAAGCAGGGGGGCACACATTCTTACCCCCTTTGCAGACTAGCCATGACTTTGTGGGACACAGTACTGACTTACCAAATACGTCTGCAGACACAATTCCTGCCAGAAAGGAAAAATACTCTGGCAGACGAACTAAGCAGAAACCTCATGGATCCCCACGAGTGGCAGCTGGATCCACAAGTCTTCAGCATGATAACAAGGAAATGGGGATGCCCGGACATAGATCTATTTGCCTCCTCTCACAACTACCAACTACAGACATTTTGCACAAGGATTTATCACAGACAAGCATGGAAAGTGGACGCCTTGTCCTTCAGCTGGAAAAACCTATCAGTGTATGCCTTTCCCCCTCTGCCTCTCCTCCCCAAGGTACTCCTAAAGGTCAGACAGGAGAAGCCAAAGATGATACTTATTGCACCAGACTGGCCCCGCCAGCACTGGTACCCAATATTAAGGAGCTTGTCTCAATGCCCAGTTTGGACCCTACCTCAAGTACCGCATCTAATGTCTCAGCAAAACAATCAGATCCTGCACAAGCCAGCTCAGGACTTTAAACCTACCAGCATGGCGGATAATATAGTCATACAAAGCACACCTCTCAGCAAAGCTGTGATGGATGTCATTTTGGAAGCCAGAAGGCCTAGTACTAGAAAATCTTATGCTGGAAAATGGAAGAGATTCTGTGCTTGGAACCAGGCACAAGGAACAGATACAGATGTGCCAAATATTCCTCAGATTTTACAATACTTAACTGAGATGCTGGACAAACGCCTATCTTTCTCATCTATTAAAATTCATGCCCCTGCCATTTCGGCTCATTACAATGCAGAGCCACCAATCTTTTCTCATCCCGTATTAACACAGTACCTCAACGGAGCCAAAAATTTAAGGCCTCCAAGGAGATCACCAATGCTTGCATGGGACCTCAACTATATCTTGGAAAAACTCATCCTGCCTCCTTTTGAACCAGCTGCTACTGCTGATTTAAAGTTTTTATCTTGGAAAACAGCTCTGCTCCTAGCAATAATTTCTGCAAGACGAGTTTCAGAGCTACAGGCACTCATGGCTGTGGAAACTTTTATCATTTTTTTATCTGGACAGGGTCTTCCTGAGGACAAACCCAACATTTATGCCTAAAGTGGTGTCCAGTGTGGCTCTGAACCAAACCATTCATCTGCCAACTTTTTATCCAAATCCACAGAACAAGGGGGAAAAAATTCTGCATTCTTTGGACGTACACAGACAGCTTAGATTCTACTTGGACAGAACCAAAGTTTTCAGAAAAACAGAGCAATTACTAGTGGCATATGCTGCAGGATCACAAGGAAAGGCTATCTCAAAGCAGACTATTTCAAAATGGATAGGCCACTGCATTTGTTTCTGCTACTTATACCATGGCAAGCCAGTGCCTAAGGGCATTAGGCCACATTCCACCAGAGCTGCAGCCACTTCAGCAGCCTTTCTCAGAGGAGTACCAACCAAGGACATTTTAGAGGCAGCTACTTGGAGTTCAGTGCACACCTTTACAAAGCACTATCATCTGCCACTCTACTCTAAATCTAGGGCATGCTTTGCCACTGCAGTTCTGCAGGGTCTCATACCGCTTCTAATGCTGTTTAGCTCCAGCCTCCCAACCATAGCTTTGAGAATCTACCCAAATGTAATGACTGCAACAGTGAAACACGAAGAACATAGTACAGTTGTGTACACTTACCATAAATGTAGATGTTAGTGTATTCACTGTTGCAGTCCAGGTTACCCACCCACCATCCCCCTTTTTCTTCTGTTGAAACCTATCTTTCCTTCTCTGATTTATACAACCTATGTTGTGTATTTGCTTGTAGATGAAGGTAAAGTTTATATTGCTGCATGTTATTTTATATATAGATATAAATGTTGACTACCCTTTTTGGGGCACCTGATATCTGGGGCAAGAAAAACTAAAAATGGCGTCGGCTGCTACTTTTATACCCCTGACGACTTGGCGTCAGGGAAGGGGTGACTATAGCGGCCTTGGGACCCAAGACTTTGGAATTCAGACCGACTGAGGGCAACCTACCAGCAGGATTACCCAAATGTAATGACTGCAACAGTGAATACACTCGAACATCCCCTTGTGTAGAGAGACTGGGAGAGTGTGTGAGTGGAACCTTCACGAACAATTATCTTCTGAGAGACCACATTCCTGGGGAAGTCAACCAGATGTAATCAGCTGATGTATGCACACATCCATTGAGCAGTCCAGTGAATTAACAGAAAATGTAGGCACCCAGTGTGCTGTTAGTATCGTCATTGTCCAGTGACAAGAGATGCAAATTTCTCCTCTCGATGGTTAGACAAAGGATGGCTTCTGTACGCTTTCCACCATTACTTCTGTTAATGGATTTCATGCAGAATGCCAACATTTTTAGGCATTATGGCCCAGATGGATTTAATTTCCTATTTTCCAGCCCTTTCTTATGGAGACACCCCCCGACTGTTACCAGTGCCGCATCACATACTTCTGACTCTCCCATTTTGGGGTGCTCATTCCAGATTACCACATGCGCAGGCTGACAGATTTGTTGTTCCAGTTTCACTGATTGTAAGGTTAGCATTTTTTTCTGATGTGCTAATTTTATCTTCAAAGGTCTTCTCATAAGGCCTACAATTATAAGTGGAAAAGGATTCCTGTTTGGCCATCGACCTGTAATCTGAACATCGTTTCTGCCTCAGTAGCATAGGTCTTGCAATGACTTTTGGAATGTCTTGATACAGGTTTGTTAATCCTTCCTCAAAATACACTTGGTGGCTACTTCTGTTTGTCATACAAGCTGAGTCTTCATGTCCGTGGTCTCTTTCATAGTCTGCACAGCTATTCTGAGGGTTACTTTTATCTTTACATTTCTTAAAAGGGGCTCTGCCTCTGTGGCCCATTTAAGTCCTAGTGCAAAACTTACTTTTCCACCACTTGAGACTGCTGCATTAGTAGAACTAAGTATGGAAGGTCTTATTTTTGTGAGGCTTTGAACCCACATAATTTTTGAGCTGTAAGCTCTTTCAGTCAAGCCACTTTAAAGATAATAAGGAAGACCTTGTTACATAAGTATCCTCTTTACTGAATGGATGTTGAGAAAGAGGCCTGGTATTATGCAGACAAAACTATGTGCATCAGCAAGGATGACCAGCTTTTTGTGTCCTTTGTTAAAGGTCATGAAGCCATGAGATTCACCAGTTGGTGCCCATCCAGATAACTTTATGATTGTTTTTTGTTGTGACAAATTTGGTAAAGCCATTTTGCTCAAAAACCACATTCTTCCAAAGTTATTGCCACATCTGCGGCTGTCTTCCAAAGTGATACTTAGGATAGTTTCTGTGCAATAGCTCCTTGGTCATCCCTGTGTAGCTTTGCATAGGCAGTATTACTGAGCATCATTTCCAGATCTAGGACTTCCACATTGATTATGATAATTTTCTATTAGAGCAAGCACCCAGGAGTGTAAGCTGGGGCTCTGTAGAGCACCTCTTTGGCCCTCTTCAAAAGGAAATTCACCCCAGGGATCACGTCAGTCGCCCTGCTAGACAGGGGTCCAGGAAAGTAAATAGTGTGGGAAGAAATAGCCAGGGAATTGTTATGCCTAAGCTTGTATAGGCCCTAGGGCCGATAGCCTAGTACCAACCTATGAACCTGTCATATCACATTCTGCAGATGAAGCTCTGTGATATCATACGTAAAAGTTATGGACACTTCCCATAATGCTACATCTGTGAGTAGAGCTCTAGCTGTGGGAACCATCCCTCCTTCTTTTGCCAGCCTTATGCTTGTTTTTGTTTTGTTAGTTTTGAAATGTTTACTCTAGAACTGGAGAAGCAGGACAAGGCAGCGTGGGTTACACAGTGAGGGAAAGTGTGAAATCAGCAACCTGGGAAAGTATTTTTATGTGATGAGTGGTCCCAATGTCAGCTGTATACATCCAACATTCCTTGCAACCAGAGCATTACTTAATGGTGTTATATGTGGTGCCCCTAATGTTTTCATTCAAATTGCTTAAACTTATACTTTGCTCACTGATTCTTCATTGTTTCATGCACTTGTGGGCCATCATCTGGTACACTGTTGCAGAGAATTCCTTCTAGTAATTTACCTAAAATAGATGAGGAAAAGACACATTATCTAGCAGATTTCATTATTACATGAAGTTTACATTCAGAGCATGTTTTTGATTTGTGATTTTTTTCAGCATTTTTTTAATACCTTCTTTAAAAGCTGCATGTTTAATAAGGCATAATGTCAAATTTACCTGTTAAGAGGGCTATTTTAATACCATCCTATTGACATTTGCTTCTTAAAATGTTATTTATTTATTATGAGCAGTGATATGCACTTTGGACGTACACAGACAGCTTAGATTCTACTTGGACAGAACCAAAGTTTTCAGAAAAACAGAGCAATTACTAGTGGCATATGCTGCAGGATCACAAGGAAAGGCTATCTCAAAGCAGACTATTTCAAAATGGATAGGCCACTGCATTTGTTTCTGCTACTTATACCATGGCAAGCCAGTGCCTAAGGGCATTAGGCCACATTCCACCAGAGCTGCAGCCACTTCAGCAGCCTTTCTCAGAGGAGTACCAACCAAGGACATTTTAGAGGCAGCTACTTGGAGTTCAGTGCACACCTTTACAAAGCACTATCATCTGCCACTCTACTCTAAATCTAGGGCATGCTTTGCCACTGCAGTTCTGCAGGGTCTCATACCCGCTTCTAATGCTGTTTAGCTCCAGCCTCCCAACCATAGCTTTGAGAATCTACCCAAATGTAATGACTGCAACAGTGAAACACGAAGAACATAGTACAGTTGTGTACACTTACCATAAATGTAGATGTTAGAGTGTATTCACTGTTGCAGTCCAGGTTACCCACCCACCATCCCCCCCTTTTTCTTCTGATGAAACCTATCTTTCCTTCTCTGATTTATACAACCTATGTGGTGTATTTGCTGGTGGATGAAGGTAAAGTTTATATTGCTGCATGTTATTTTATATATAGATATAAATGTTGACTACCCTTTTTTGGGGGCACCTGATATCTGGGGCAAGAAAAACTAAAAATGGCGTCGGCTGCTACTTTTATACCCCTGACGACTTGACGTCAGGGAAGGGGTGACTATAGCCGACGCAGGACCCAAGACTTTGGAATTCAGACCGACTGAGGGCAACCTACCAGCAGGATTACCCAAATGTAATGACTGCAACAGTGAATACACTCGAACATCCCCTTGTGTAGAGAGACTGGGAGAGTGTGTGAGTGGAACCTTCACGAACAATTATCTTCTGAGAGACCACATTCCTGGGGAAGTCAACCAGATGTAATCAGCTGATGTATGCACACATCCATTGAGCAGTCCAGTGAATTAACAGAAAATGTAGGCACCCAGTGTGCTGTTAGTATCGTCATTGTCCAGTGACAAGAGATGCAAATTTCTCCTCTCGATGGTTAGACAAAGGATGGCTTCTGTACGCTTTCCACCATTACTTCTGTTAATGGATTTCATGCAGAATGCCAACATTTTTAGGCATTATGGCCCAGATGGATTTAATTTCCTATTTTCCAGCCCTTTCTTATGGAGACACCCCCCGACTGTTACCAGTGCCGCATCACATACTTCTGACTCTCCCATTTTGGGGTGCTCATTCCAGATTACCACATGCGCAGGCTGACAGATTTGTTGTTCCAGTTTCACTGATTGTAAGGTTAGCATTTTTTTCTGATGTGCTAATTTTATCTTCAAAGGTCTTCTCATAAGGCCTACAATTATAAGTGGAAAAGGATTCCTGTTTGGCCATCGACCTGTAATCTGAACATCGTTTCTGCCTCAGTAGCATAGGTCTTGCAATGACTTTTGGAATGTCTTGATACAGGTTTGTTAATCCTTCCTCAAAATACACTTGGTGGCTACTTCTGTTTGTCATACAAGCTGAGTCTTCATGTCCGTGGTCTCTTTCATAGTCTGCACAGCTATTCTGAGGGTTACTTTTATCTTTACATTTCTTAAAAGGGGCTCTGCCTCTGTGGCCCATTTAAGTCCTAGTGCAAAACTTACTTTTCCACCACTTGAGACTGCTGCATTAGTAGAACTAAGTATGGAAGGTCTTATTTTTGTGAGGCTTTGAACCCACATAATTTTTGAGCTGTAAGCTCTTTCAGTCAAGCCACTTTAAAGATAATAAGGAAGACCTTGTTACATAAGTATCCTCTTTACTGAATGGATGTTGAGAAAGAGGCCTGGTATTATGCAGACAAAACTATGTGCATCAGCAAGGATGACCAGCTTTTTGTGTCCTTTGTTAAAGGTCATGAAGCCATGGGATTCACCAGTTGGTGCCCATCCAGATAACTTTATGATTGTTTTTTGTTGTGACAAATTTGGTAAAGCCATTTTGCTCAAAAACCACATTCTTCCAAAGTTATTGCCACATCTGCGGCTGTCTTCCAAAGTGATACTTAGGATAGTTTCTGTGCAATAGCTCCTTGGTCATCCCTGTGTAGCTTTGCATAGGCAGTATTACTGAGCATCATTTCCAGATCTAGGACTTCCACATTGATTATGATAATTTTCTATTAGAGCAAGCACCCAGGAGTGTAAGCTGGGGCTCTGTAGAGCACCTCTTTGGCCCTCTTCAAAAGGAAATTCACCCCAGGGATCACGTCAGTCGCCCTGCTAGACAGGGGTCCAGGAAAGTAAATAGTGTGGGAAGAAATAGCCAGGGAATTGTTATGCCTAAGCTTGTATAGGCCCTAGGGCCGATAGCCTAGTACCAACCTATGAACCTGTCATATCACATTCTGCAGATGAAGCTCTGTGATATCATACGTAAAAGTTATGGACACTTCCCATAATGCTACATCTGTGAGTAGAGCTCTAGCTGTGGGAACCATCCCTCCTTCTTTTGCCAGCCTTATGCTTGTTTTTGTTTTGTTAGTTTTGAAATGTTTACTCTAGAACTGGAGAAGCAGGACAAGGCAGCGTGGGTTACACAGTGAGGGAAAGTGTGAAATCAGCAACCTGGGAAAGTATTTTTATGTGATGAGTGGTCCCAATGTCAGCTGTATACATCCAACATTCCTTGCAACCAGAGCATTACTTAATGGTGTTATATGTGGTGCCCCTAATGTTTTCATTCAAATTGCTTAAACTTATACTTTGCTCACTGATTCTTCATTGTTTCATGCACTTGTGGGCCATCATCTGGTACACTGTTGCAGAGAATTCCTTCTAGTAATTTACCTAAAATAGATGAGGAAAAGACACATTATCTAGCAGATTTCATTATTACATGAAGTTTACATTCAGAGCATGTTTTTGATTTGTGATTTTTTTCAGCATTTTTTTAATACCGTCTTTAAAAGCTGCATGTTTAATAAGGCATAATGTCAAATTTACCTGTTAAGAGGGCTATTTTAATACCATCCTATTGACATTTGCTTCTTAAAATGTTATTTATTTATTATGAGCAGTGATATGCATCTTTTTTGTTCATCTTAAGTTTCTTTCATTTTAGGAAGACAGCATTACAGCAGATTATGTTCAACATGTGGGAATCACTGCAAAGAACATTCCTGATTCTGCATTAGTAGCAGCTGAGAAGCTGGGAGTTGACCTAGCCAACCTGCTTCTGTGTCAGGGAGCAAAGGAAATCCTCACTGTTGCAAGACAACTCAATGATGCAAAATGAAGCTAGTGTTCTGTCTTTTTTTATTTGTAACATTGGTGGGTATACTGAAAATATGAAGAATAAGGAAGGACATGATGTTAATTATAATAGTTGAGCCATTGCATTAACTGCACTAAAAGCAAGGTGCCTATTCATAAGACTGCCTTCATAATATGTATTTTCAGTGTTAAATGTGTTATTTTTTTCAGTTAAAAATAACTGACATAATTATAGTGAACAGCATATGTAGAAAAGACAGAAGAATCTATAAGCGTTATAATTCCATTTGGGTATTGGTTTGGTTGTAACTGCACAGGCATCTTCTAAAAAATAAGTGGTGCTACTCACCATATGTTTGATATCTACTCCACAAGAAATGTCTGTCTGGGAGACTTTTCAGAGGAAATCAAGAGAAAATAATTATATGTCATTAGTTCGGTTGTTACTTAGCTAAAAGTCAGACTGCTCGTTGAAGAACACGTTTGTCAGTTTTGCTTGAATCATGGTGACAAATGTAGTGCTAAACAAAAAAAAGTTTGAAAGTTGAAACATTTGGATAGTAGCATTTTCTGTTCTGGTATTTTGTATTGCCCTGCTGATGATGGTGTAATTATGCTGTTTCTTAGTCTCTGTTTAAGATCATTTACTTGTCATTTCTTCTCTTAGATTTCCACTTGCAAAAGAAGTGAACACTAAGAATTGTATTTCAGTATTATTGATGACCATGAAGGTGGTTGATATGAGCTAAATCTGTGGTTATTCTTGTCCTACATTGAAAGATTGCATGAAGTACCGGCACCAACAAAAGGGACAGCCACACACAGAATTAATAAAAACAAGTACATACTTAGTAGACATTTACCCTAACCAGCCCATGAAGCCTTCATGACTAAAATGCTGTGTGCTGATGATTGATGCTCACACATGATTATACAACAGCGAAACAAAATTAACCAGATGAATTTCAAAACTCGCTGCAGCACTTTTAAGAATAACCCCCTCTCTCAAACATACACCTGTCCCTTAAGTATGCCAATTAAAAGATTGCTATTCCTTGGGATAAGGCTAATTGGCTGGTATAGTAGTCTCAGTATTTTGGGAAACCTTAGTGATTGAATGTTAGAGTGTTGGATCAGTAATGCCAGACATTTTTGCCTACCACAGGTCCATTTGCTGATTGTTTTAACAGGCATCCCGGTGCTCTGGCTGAGTGTAACAAAAAGTGTGTACATAATGAGGTATTGGAAAGGTTTTATTTTTGGGCAGTGTTTTCAGATACTCTCCATCTTAATGGGAAAAGAGATAAGGAAAACATGACCACAGTTTGGTGATATTGACAATAGTGCTGAAGGTACAAAAATTAAGAAAATGATCATACCTTCAGATTTGTGCTGCAGTAACTTTACAGTCACGTGACTGCATTTTATCAATCGCATAGTAATATGTCTCTTGTCTGTTATCGGGGGAGTTCTTTATAGCATGCATAATCATGTGGCTTTCTTATGCATAGTACTACTGTAAAAGAACACTGATAAAGATGTTGAAATCTAAGGTAATCACAAAAACTGTGCACCATATCCCGCAATTTTTATGTGAATTTTTTATCCCATTTGTGTGTTTCTCTGTATGCCATTATAAGTTGTACTAAAGACCACCCATGCACAGCTCCCTTTTCAAGGGCTTGATTGTTGTTCATTTTGAAGTGCCTGCTGTTACATTTTGGTGAAAAGAAATATAACTTGTTGAACCTGTTTACAAACTATGCACAAACTACTGGATTTAATAATGTAGAAGACAATAAACATTTATCATCAGAGTGCTGGTTGTTTCTTAATTTTGTGGTTACACTTTGAATTTTTTTCTTACAGCCTGCAGTACTGCAGTTTACATTGGTCAGTGGCACTGATACCTCTTAGTGGTAAGTTGTCATGCTCCCCCCCCCCCTCGGACTGGTGGCAGTAACTCTGGATGTGCTACAGGCTGTTCCTGTGGATTGCCCCAGCTTTGGTGGGCACCAGTCCCAACCGGTGTCCCGCATCATCTGGCAGCTAGCTGCTGACTTAGAACTGGTGCGGACCCGGGGAATCTGACTGTTTAATTAAAACAATCTGTACCTGCAGCATTTCTTCTCCACTCCTGATTAGCTGCTAGTATTTCATTTGCCATGCCGTTATATTGACTTCGCTTATACCAATATTTTTCTTGCTGTCCTCTAGCATGAAGGGTAGACATGTGAGTTGAGGCTTTCTTGTCAGTTCGACCTCTGGTCCAGGGATGACTACATAAAGACCCATTCATCACATGCATGGCCAGAGTAATACTGATGACCTGCCTAGATCAATACCTCTTGGTGCAAAAATTCTGGTCAAAATGAAAAATAACTGGAGTATAAAAGCCCAAACTCAGGAACAAATTTTAAATATTGCTCTTATAAACTTAGAAAGTTGAAGGAATAACTGGCTTTGCATTGGCATGCATTTTCTGAAGTATATGAAGTCTGAAACCTCTCAATGATTTACCATAAAACCACAAGTTTTATGAGGTACAGATGAAGAATATGAGACAGAAATTGGGAAATTCTGAACAGTTGAGAGGTGTTGTCTAGAAGCATATATGGTGTAGTATTGCAAAATAAGTAACTGTCTGTCCCCTCCTCTTAAAACTCCATACAGTTTGTCTCATTCTGTCTAAAAAAAATATGAGTGTCCTGTTCATCACATCCATCTTCCACTACGTAAATTGTTTCAGAGATGAGCATCTTTCTATGAAAACAGCTTTGTGTTGTTATGTTAATGTGGTTCTGTGCAACTTGCCAGTGAAGTTCTATTCTGTCCATTCAAAGAATACAACTGTGTCTTAGATGTTCTACTCTTATACCTAAATCTCTTCCAGAGAAAATATATTTATTCTGTAATCCTTTGATTGTAGTTACAATCATCCATTTCCTTTATTTTGTCACCTTCCTCTTTCTTTTTCACTTAGTTTTGCTTCTTTGTGACTGTATGTTACCAAAACTACGCGCAAAACTCACAAGCAAATAACTCACCAAAGCATTATACAGTAGTAGCAGTAATCCCTGCAGAAAATGAATTCCTTATCCCAACAATCAGTACTTTTTTTTTTTTTTTTTTACAGTGTAACCTATTTTATTATGATGAATGATCCCTGGCTGCAGTCTAATTACTGACTTGCATAACTGAGTCAGTACAGATTCCAATATAGATTAATCTCTCAAATATTTTCGGCTTAGAATCTTCTTCTTCTTCTTTCGGCTGCTCCCGTTAGAGGTCGCCACAGCGGATCATCTGTTTCCATTTCTTCCTATCCTCTGCATCTTGCTGTGTCACACCAACCACCTGCATGTCCTCTCACCACATCCATGAACCTTATCTTAGGCCTTCGTCTTTTCCTCTTACCTGGCAGCTTCATCCTTAGCATCTTTTTCCCAATATACTCTGCATCCCTCCTCAGCGCATGTCCAAACCAATGTAATCTTGCCTCTCTGACTTTGTCTCCAAACCTTCCAACCTGGGCTGACCCTCTAATATACTTATTCCTAATCCTGCCCACCTTTGTCGCACCCAGTGCAAATCTTAACATCTTTAACTCTGCCAAGTCCAGCTCTGACTCCAGCCTTTTTGTCAGTGCCACTGTCTCCAACCCATATAACATAGCTGGTCTCACTATCCTCTTGTAGACCTTCCCTTTCACTCTTACTGGTACTCGTCTGTCACAAATCACTCCTGACACTCTTCTCCACCCACTTCATCCTGCCTGTGCTCTCTTCACCTCTCTTCCACACTCACCATTACTCTGAACTGTTTATCCCAAGTATTTAAACTCATCCACCTTCACCACCTCTACTCCCTGCATCCTCAGCATTCCACTATCCTCCCTCTCATTCACACACACACATATTCTTAGTCCTGCTGACCTTCATTCCTCTTCTCTCTAGAGCATATCTCCACCTCTCCAGGGTCTCCTCCTCCTGTTTCCTGCTCTTACTACAGATCACAATGTTGTCTGCAAACATCATAGACAACGG
The DNA here is from genome assembly GCF_019279795.1 of Protopterus annectens. Lineage (NCBI taxonomy): Eukaryota > Metazoa > Chordata > Ceratodontiformes > Protopteridae > Protopterus > Protopterus annectens. The sequence continues at coordinate 1,365,159,113 of NC_056741.1, forward strand.
GGACTCCTGTCTGATCTCGTCTGTCAACCTGTCCATCACCATTGCAAATAAGAAAGGGCTCAGAGCTGATCCTTGATGTAATCCCACCTCCACCTTAAACGCATCCGTCACTCCCACCGCAGACTTCACTGCTGTCACACTACCCTCATACATATCCTGTACCACTCTTGCATACTTCTCTGACACTCCTGGACTTCCTCATACAATACCACAACTCCTCTCTAGGCACCCTGTCGTATGCTTTCTCTAAGTCCACAAAGACGCAATGCAACTCCTTCTGGCCTTCTCTGTATTTCTCCATCAACACTCTCAGAGCAAACATCGCATCTTTAGTGATCTTTCCTGGCATGAAACTATACTGCTGATCACTTAATCACCACCTCCCTTCTTAACCTAGCTTCCACTACTCTTTCCCATAACTTCATGCTGTGACTGATCAATTTAATCCCTCTGTAGTTACTACAGCTCTGCACATCACCCTTATTCTTAAAAATCGGTACCAAAACACTTTTTTCTCCATTCCTCAGGCATCCTCTCACTTTCCAAGATTTCATTAAACAGTCTAGTTAAAAACTCCACTCCCATTTCACCTAAACACCTCCATGCTTCCACAGGTATGTCATCTAGACCAACAGTCTTTCTATTCTTCATCCTCTTCATAGCTATCCTTACTTCCTCCTTGCTAATCCACTGCATGTCATGATTCACTATCCGCACATCATCCAACCTTCTCTCCCTCTCATTCTCTTCATTCATCAGCCCCTCAAAGTATTCTTCCCATCTGCTCAACACACTCTCCTCGCTTGTGAGTACATTTCCCTCATTATCCTTTATCACCCTTACCTGCTGCACATCTTTACTAGCTCAGTCCCTCTGTCTAGCCAATCGGTACAGGTCCTTTTCTCCCTCCTTAGTGTCCAACCTTTCATACACCTTATCCTTAGCCTTTGCCACCTCTGTCTTTGCCGTGCACCTCATCTCCTTATACTCCTGTCTACTTTCTTCATCTCTCTGACAATCCCACTTCTTCTTCGCCAACCTGTTTCTCTGTATACTCTCCTGTACTTCCTCATTCCACCACATATTCTAATTATCTGTCTGAAAGATTATGATTTGGATTTTATAACTATTAAAACTTTTTGTTGTTGTTGTGTCTTTCGGCTTTTCCCGGTTAGGGGTCGCCACAGCAGAACTTCGGTCCGCTAATGATTGGCAGTAGATTTTTACGTGCCGAGTTGCCAGCTCTGATGCATAACCTTCAACGAAGGTACGCCCATTCACGCACGTCTCCACACAGAAGACACTTTATCTGAGAATCGAACAGGACAACGTCTTACTGTGAGGTGACAATGCTTCCGCAGCACCACCACCTTTTTAACTCTCTCGAATCACTGTAGACTTGTCCCCACTAAAAGAACTGCTGCTGTTCCCACCATGGATTCATCCAGAAATGGATTTTGGATGAATAGTCAAAGAGGGAAGGTTTGTCATAAAGTTTAAGATCTTTACTCCACAGATGCAAGGTACAAGGTTTTATTCTGATCTCTGGTTATTGGCTAATAGGCTATTAGGCTTGTAATAGGCTGTAGACTGATAGCCTAATATGTACGTATTATTCAAATGTGTCTATTTTATCAAAGAGTCTATTACTGATGCCAAACTTACTTGATCACAAGTTCCTACTGCCCATTCAGTTACCACATTTTTATTAAATAAAAAGCTAACTTTGAAGTACCCAGTGTGGGTGATCTGCAGATGCCTTTCCAGTCTTTATAAGCAACAGCTGGGAAGAAAAGAAAATGTGTATATACACTTTCCTTGGATGAAGTGATCTTGGAGGTGGTATGTTAGGAAATAAAAGTTATGGGACCAGTGCACCCTCACTGAGGGTAGAGGAGGGAGCTCAACACCCTACAAAATGCTTTTTAGTTTAATTTACTTTCTTGTATTACAGTGGTCTTACAAGTGGTAGAAGGATCATCCATGGTAAATTGTGGGCCAAACAGTACTTTTTTGTAAGTTTAAGTAGACCCCACCCAAATGCATTTTCAGACAAAAAAAGTCTCCAAGATGCATTCTGGGAAATTTAAACAAGCTCTTTTCCAAGGAAGATAAAGCCCTGCCCAACACTCTTATATATGAACGGGCCACAGCCTTTTGCATCCTTGCAACTAATGCAGTCAACTCCATGTTCACTGTATCCTGGAGAGGGGAACAGTTCTTGTCCCACCCCCTGCAGCAGACAGCTTTGCTGAAATCAGTTATGCAAGCACCATAATAGTTCTATAAAGACAAAGGTAATCTTGAGCAAGTTTTTACTACCTTTGCTGCAGGTATTAAGACTGCTTGTCAGATAACTTTCCCAGGCATATCAACATCCTCTACTTTCCCATCATGCACCCCTCATTCTCCAGCTCTTCTGTATGTAGTGCTGAGTTATGTGAAAAAATAAGAAAGGAGAGGACAAAGCAGAGAGCGAGAAAAAGCAGTAAATGTGGGAGATTGAGAGAGAATATGTTAACAAGGATGTGCCATCTTCTTACAGATCTGTCATTATGTTAAGTTCAGAACTTTCAGATCTGAAAGGAAGAGGTCCCCCTGCAGTAGTCTTTATGACACAGTTGCTGAATTCTTCATGGGTGACCTCCATCATAGAAATGTATCACTAACGACAGTAGCCCCAAAAGAAGACCAGGAAATAATGTCAGCCTTGTAATGTCTTGCAAAAGTGTTCGAAAGACAAAATTGTGACTTGTATGGTAACTTTGTGGAATAAGGCATTAAGAATAGCTATTGCTCTAATGAGATGTGCTTTAGAGGCTACAGGAAGAGATACTACCATTTTATTGCAACAATATTGAATGGAATTAGGTAATCACTTGGAAAGTGTAAACTTAGATGCTTTCTTGCTCCTGCCCTGATTTAACAATGGGTGTAAACAACTAGTCATCTTTGCAGAAAGATTTCTGTCCACATAGAATCTAAGCCGCATATATTCACCACATTTAAAGTGTTCAGAAAAAAAAGTAAAATTAATTAACAGGTTCAAGTTTAACTGTCTCTACTTTAAACACAAAGGATAGCTGTGTAACTTTTTCTTGTAGGAAATTAAGTAGGTGACTTGACAGAAAGAACTTTAGTCAAATGCTATTAAGATGAGAATTTTCCAACACAGAAACTGTGCATCTGTAGAGCTAGCTTGTTCAAAAGATGGATTAGTAAGTTTTTTTTTTTGTGCGAAATAAAAACCCCATAGAAGCATAAAGTCGCTATCTGGAGGTCTGAAGCAGACATCAGCATGCGGACCATAAGATTACAAATGAGAGATGTAGACCAGAAATAAAGTGAGATGGCTGCTAAAGTGACTTAGAGACTCAATTAAGATCAGTGTAAAAAAAATAAATAAAAAATTTAGAGGTGGTGTAAAAGGATCAATTTCTTTATCAGTCACCAAAAGAGAAGAAACGGGTCCATATAAGTCATTTGTTTAGAAGGCCTGTGAGAGGAAGAAATAATGGAAATTACCTTCTGAGAGAAGGCAGGAAGCCAGGCCATCCACTTTAGAGGGTGAAGATGTGTATGAGAATTGCCTGAATGATGAGATAGTTTTGTCTTGAAGGGATGTAGACAGATGGACTCCTGTAGAAGGAAGGCTCATTAAAGAGGGAACCACACTTGTTGGGCCAAAAAAGGATTTAGAATGAATATGGATGACTCTTATTAGTGAAAATGAGCGGTGTGTGTAAAAGTTCATTTGGTCTCTGGTGGGCATTTCTCGCTTGCTGATCCTCAGAGAAGATTCAAGACAAAGGAATTATACCTCTTGATTTTGGTTGGAGAGACAGCAAGGTTTCGTAATGGGCTGCCCCAAAGGTGAAAGATTATGCTTGCAGCTTAGTGGTTGAAGAACCATTCATGTGGCATCAGAAGACAGTGGATGAGTATGTTTGCTGTAGTCACCCTCCCTTGGAATGTGTATTAACATTAGAAAGTGAAGTGTCTTGATGGCTCATTGCCCCACTCTCAATGCCTGTCACTACAGTAAGTAGAAATGCACTTCTCCCTGTTTATTGTTGTACTATATAACAGCTAATGCACAGATTACTGAAAGACCAATAGGGGCAAAGGAACTGCCATCATTTCTAAGACACTGATATGCAATTAGGACTCTGGAAGAGTTCAGATACCCTAAAAGGTCTGCTGTTTGTAGTACATCCCAACACTCCCATGGTCAGTCTACCCTGAGGAGTTGAGAAAGAATAGACTTCATGAATAAAGGTTGGCTACATCCAACCACCATTGTAGATTTGAGGGACATATTTTTGAAGTTTAAATTGGATAGGAAAGAGGATTGAGATGTTCAGATCACCGAACTAGAATTGTACAATGAAAAGACCATTGTAACACGAGGGGCCATGAAGTTAGAAGTTGTCGTGAGTTCCAAAGCCTTAAGACCAGCATTTTCAGGAATAGACTGCACTGAGTGAATAGAAACAGCGACCTTATGATGGGATCATTTCCCATTTTGGGCCAGAAAGCTTGACATATAGTGGTGCACAAGGTTCAACTTGCAAATGTGAGAGACTAAACTGGCAACAACTTAGTTTGCAAAGTTTAACTTGCAAATGTGAGACTAAACTGGCAACAACTTAGTTTGCAAAGTTGACTGTTGCACCAAGAGAAGAGCTTGAATAGAGACATGTTATAAAGGAGATCTTCCCAAGATAGGACAGTTAAGAGCCAGCTATCCATACAATAGAAAATCTTGGTTATGTACAATCTTTGGTGTACTGCAACTCCTGACAAACACTTGGAAAACAGTCCATGGCTGAAGTGAGACTGAAGAAGATAGTTTTGAATTGTTAATTACTGACTTTAGCCCAAAACTACCGAACCTTCCTTGGAAACTTAGATATAGAGGTGGGAATCCTGGAGGTCCAAACAACACATCCATTCCATGTCTGGTAATTAAGGAAGGATAGAATTTCTTTTTGGATGAAGACATTTAGTCCAATAAGATCTGGAGTGGGCCTGAGATTCCTTGTTTTCTTTGGCACCAAAAAATCTTGAAATAAAATGCTAAACATTTTTGGTCTGGTGGGATGTTTTAAATGGCTGTTGAGAGGCAAATCCTCTGCATTCATGACTCTGCTGGAAACCAGTGTGTTGGAAGTGTTCATTTCCAACATTCTCCTGCTGTGGACCACATATTGTACTGGTTTATCTGCATCATAGCAATGGTATGGTAAGGAGGATGAAATGTCTCACCCAGAGCAGTGAAATCTGACCCTCCATATTTTAAAGTTGTTGGGAGTATTCAAGTCTTAACATGAGGAATGACTTCAAAAGGAAATCGAAGGAGGCAGGACCTGAACAGACACAGCAGTAGGTGAAGCAGACAAACTTTTTCTTTACATTCTTTTCAGAAAGGAAAGATGACTTAGGAACCTAAAAAAGTCATTGTGGGGGGAATTATGGGGAAAATAAATGAGGTGAATTTAGAAGTGATGCCAGGAGGAGACAGTAGAAAACCAAAGAAAACATATGTGGAGACAGTAGCAGCTATACAAGAAGGAACGAGAGAAGAAAAGAAAAAGAGGACAGTGTAAAAAGAAAATTTATGGTAAAAATACAAAGCAAAAGAGACTAGGAGTTGAACAAATACAAGATATGGGACAATGTAATTTTACCTTTGGGTGTGAAAACACAAGAGGTAAGAGCATTTGCTTTGATAAACAGAGGTTTTGTGACTTTTTTGAGACTGTACAAGGTATGGAGAGATTTGTGTGTGAATACAAAAAAAGACAATAATGCTTAGAATGAATATATAATAAAAGCATCTTTTTAGAAAGAAAGTTCATATACGATTTTGAACTGAAGTTGAAAGAGACTAAAAGAACGTTTAAAGAATATATGTAAAAAAATAGACATTTCAAAAGTTTGACAATAGAGGTTTATGGACTTGCAATGTCATTCTGAAAATAGAAAAATGTACATATTTTTGTGCATCATAAATGATGGCCACAGGGGTGTTGCAAAATGTTGAGGACACAAACCAGTAACCAAATAAATGCTCGCGTAGTGCTCCCACTCAGACAAATAACTCTGAATACCATATATGACTGTCCATTTTAATAAAGCTATTATTCTGCTTCTTGGTTTCCTTTCAAGTGCTATTATTCTGCTTCTGAAATATTTAAAACAACCAAAGATATTAATTTTGTGGAAAAAGACACTTGGTCGATAAATGTGATAAAAAGAAATAGTGTATATGTGGAAAAACAGGATATGAAGCAAAACAATGTGAACTCAAATTCTATAAATGTAAAAAATGGACATGTATGAATGGATTGTAAAGAAAGTGAATGAATTGTGTATTATAAATCAGAGAGAAGAACAAAAAAGACTGAAGATGAGATAGAAAAAAAGGGAGATACTGAAAAAATAATTAAGGGGATGATTTAGAGAATCAGAAGTTAGAGGTGAAAAGGAAATATGTTGGAAAATGGTAAGAAAAAGAATTACATTGGTAGAAGAGCAAAAGATTAATGTAAAGGAAAAGAATAAATGGATTGGATAACTAATTCTTATAAGAAATGAGTATAGGATGGTATCTCCTAAACTAGGAAATATGGAAAGGAATAATTTAAGGGTTCTTTCAGTGAAAGTTAATAGTATGAGAAATATTACAATGATAGCAATTATAGCAAATGTGAGGTTGATATTATAATTCTGGAAGATGTAAGAATTTTGACATATGTAGAAAGATTACAGATGTAAAATATTTGGAATGGGAAATAAGGAACATAGAGAATGAATTGTGTTCAAGAATAGCAATCTTATGCAGAAGAGTAATGAAAGTTTTGGATGTTATATTAAAATGGAAGGTTAACAATTATAGATGTAAGATGGCAAGAAAAGGTGCATAGGATTATTGATGTATATGCTTATGTGATTAGTAAAGAAAGCAATAATCTATTTTATAAAATATTGGCTTATGTATTTGTAAATATGGATATAATTACAGGAGATTTCAATTTTGATTTAAGGGGAAGTAGAAAGAAGAGAGGAAAATATGTAAAAAATGATTATGGAATTAATAAAATGTGGAAAATTGGCTATATGGAAGAAAAAACATGGGCTTAAAGTAGAGGTAGTTTAACATCTGAAATTGATTATTTTTTAATATTATAAGGAATATGTATAATGGAAGAAGAAACTATTGCAGCAGGTTTCTCAGATCTTTGGGTAATATGGTTGTAAATATAATAAAGAAAATCTAAATATAGGAAATGGAATAAAAAGAATAAATGAAAAAAGAATGAAAATGGAAAGACAGAAATTAACCACCTATGGAAGGATCATATTACTATGAAAACACGTTTATGTTAATTGGTCAGAATGGTGGATTACTTTTAAAAAGAAAATATAAAGATATTTACTTTGGCAGAATAAAGTAAGAAAGAGACCAGCAAGAATATGCTAAAATATATAGAGAAGAGATGGATAATTAAGAAAACAATAGTGATTATTGTGAAAAATAAATTTATATAAAAATATGGAAAAATTAAAGATTTGCTGTATAAACAAAGATAGTTTTTACAAGAAAGAAACGTTTTCACCTTATCTAAGTAAAATAGTAAATGGGATAGTAGCTTAATGAGAGAAATAAAAGATAAAGTAATATAAGGAAAAGTCAGCCACAAATTATGGAATTTGTAAGGTATGTGGAAGAAATGTTTAGTAAAAAGGGACATAGTTTAAAGACATGGGAAGTAAAAAAAAAAATTCTGAAAAAATCAATAAATAATTTGAAAAAGAGATCACACCAAATGAATTAGAAAAAGTGTTTAAACAGTTAAATGTAGAATCAGCATCTGGTCTAGATGATATTGGGTTTGAAATGTATAAACATCTTGAACGATGGCAGAAAAAATATTTTATATCTGTATTAAGTGGATAACTGTAGGATTAAATTATAAAGAATTGTGTAGTGAGATATTAAAGTTTACACAGAAAAAAGTGAGAAAAGGAAGATATAAAAACTGGAGACCAGTAATTCTAAATAATACAGATTATAAGATATTTATAAAATAATACAAGAAATTGAGAATAAGATGAAATATATAATGGAGGAAATTGTATATTTTATAAAAGGAAAGGGATGCCAAAAAGTATTAATGATAGTGACAGAAATTATAGATGATGTAAGTAGAAAGAAAATACAAAATTTATGGTAGATATTAATAAAGCATTTGATTCAATACAGCTTGATATACTGTTGAAAATAATGGAGATACATAATGTTGATGATAAAATTAAGCAGGTGTGCAGAACAGCTTATAAGAATAATAAAATAAGAGTCTTAGTTAATGATTGGCTGAGTAAAGAAATAGATATGAATAATAGTTATAAGACGGAGATGTTCCATGAGCATCAGTATTTTATTTGTTGTAGTTATGAATACAATAGTTAGAGAAGCTAATCAGAAAATTATAAAATTCAAATGGAATTTGAAATTCAGTTATGATGTCATATGCAGGTGATAATAACTAAAAATACAGAATGGATGAGAGAAGTTATTTATTTAGTTAAAAGTGTAAAGTAAAGATATGTGATTCATAATAAAGAAAAAAAGTAAAGGAATAGGTGACATAATAAAAATAGCTGGTATACAAATTTTCTATGAAAGAAATATCAGTACTAGGAATACATTTTGATAGCAATAAGAAGGGTTGTGATATAATAAAGGAAATAAAAACATTTGTTTATTATGGAAATGTATAGATTAACATATAAAAAAAAGAGTGCATTTGATTAATTCATTCAATTAACTAATAGGTAAGATAGCATATTTATCCAGCATTGTCATTATTCTAGAGTATATAAAAAACTTTTATTAGAAATACCTTTCTCCTTTATGTGGAGATATGAGATTAAATCCTGTTAAAAGGGGTGTGTTATATTTGAATAAAGGAGGAGGAAGATTATGCGTGATAAATTTGATCGTTTTGTTGCATCATTAAATTTGTATAAGGTATTGAAATGTTAAATAAAAAAATGAGAAATTAGTGACAAATGTATTTAAGTACAAGTATAATAAATTCAGGGAAAGAGTAAGAAATAAAAGAACAAAGAAGAGAATTAGCAACAAAAGATAAGAATGTAGAAAATAAAGATTGCTGAAGTAGAAGAAATCAGAAAAATATGGTATAAAATATTATGAGGAAATGTTATTAAATTAAACCATGGGACAATATCCCAAAAGTAAAGATTAAAGCAATTAAAGAAAGAAATGGTGTAGATATAATGTTGAATGTTAAGATTTTCTGTGGAGATTGGAAAGAAAAAAATCCCCATAAAGCCAAATATGCTATACAAAAAGAAAAATGAAAGAGTATGTTTGTATTGTGGGGAAGAAGAAACAGAACACATTTTCCTAAAATGTGACAGTTAAAAAAACTGTGGAACAAATTATAGAATTTTTTTTTGAAAATTTCAAGAATGAGGATATAAATATTGATTGAATATGGATATTATGAGAATATAAAATCAAATGTGGACATAGTGTTTTATATAGTTTGGGTATTGTGGATTGAAAGAATTAATGAAATAATGTTTAATGGAAACTGGATATTGTCACTAATACTAAAGAAAATTAGATTATAGTTGTGGAAAAAGGAGTGGGGTTGATATAAAATATATAGATTGCAAAATTGACATGTAATCTATGAAAATGATTTAAAATGATTGTATCAATTTATAACTATATATGTAAATATGAGTATATAAAGGGCTCCTACAAAACATTATAAAAAGCTGAAGGTCAATTACATTGAATAATGCAGACTATAAAATATTAATGAAAATATTACAAATGATGTTTGAGAAGGTTATGCATAACGTAATGTTACATAATATGTATGGACTGAAAGGTAGTAGTCATGTATTGCAATTATGGTAAAGGAGGTATTAGATTACCTACTGTTTGGAGGGAATAGTGCCAAGTTAACGATGTGAGGTGTAAGCTGATTTGATTATGTGAGTCATAAATGTTTATGGGAAATTTTTTTTTTCTCCAAATCGTTTGGGTTTCTAATACCATGACAGGAATGGACCCCATTCCTAACTCAATGTATGATTAAAGTTCATGAAATTAGTATTGTTTCACACTGATGTCATCCAAAAGTGCTGTTTGCAGCACCAGCAATGTGCCCAGTAATGACTCCTTCTGCAATTCGTATGGAGTTACATGTATTAGTAGCATATCTAAATATGATTGCAGACTCTTTTTTATAAGACCCTTTGCTCCTACTACTATTGGAACTATCTGAGTATCTTTCTTCCACATTGCTCGTTTCTGCTTGCAAATCCTGATATTTTATGACTTTATGTCTCTCTCTATGCAGGACACTGTATTCACTGGGTGTGGCAATTTCGATGATCAGTACTACTTTTGTCTTTTCTTGGACCACTGTATGCAGTTTTCTAGCATCTGTCTTTTGAACTGTTGGTAATGGATGATCTTGTGATGTAGATTTCATCATTTTCTATGATGCTTTGTGGCTCATGTTTCCAGTGTTTTTCAGCCACTTCAGTACCATAATGTTTGCACAATCCACAGTGCAACAGTCTTGCCACATAGTATACAGTCCTTCTGCCATTAGTATGTTGCAACCAGCAAGAAGGTATGTAACTGTTTGCAATTCTGTTTTGCAGAACCTACATTTGTCTGTTTCTCCCACATGTTCAATGGACTTTGTAAACCAATGTGTATGTAGCCCACTGTCTTGTGCCGCCACTATTAACCTTTCATCTCTTGGTTTGAATTCATCTCTCCTTAACCATTGATACGTTCATTCCTGATCAATATGAGGTTCTTCCAGAAGTTTTCTATACTTGCAACTATATTTATGCATTTTCCACATTACTTCCCTTCTCATCTGATCCTTCACCTTATATGCTTTCTTTTGTTTTTTTAGCATATTCAGTTACTGCCTAGTTTTTATCTACTTCTGGTTTGATTTCTATTCCTGCTCGACTCTGATATGCTTCTGCTAGATTAAGCAGAGAAGTCATCTTAGGTTTATTCTCCTCATGTTTCCAAACTTTCACTACGTTTGGGTCTTGTGAGCTCAGCAGATATGTGTGGAGTCCCACGATTGCAGATCTATACATGTAATCAATTTCAATGAGGCCCATCCCTCCTTCAGAATGGGGAATATATAACCCTGGTATGCACTGATTTTTATAAATCATTTGGTCAGCATGAAGCTTCCTTCTTATTTTCCTATGTAATATATCCAATGTTTTGGAGCCAGTCAATCACTCCAAAGCTGTAAGTTGGGACAGGAAGAACAAATTGTTTTATAACTTGGAGTTTGTTCCTAGATGTCATTGCTGTTTTCAGTATTAAGTCTTCTGAAATATTCCTTACTAAGTTTTATTCACATTTGTTCTTGTTTTGTTGTTGATCCTTTATCAGTTCCCAAATATTTATACACTCCTTCTTGCTCAAGTTCTTTTATATCACATTCTTGTCCCAAACTGATGTTTTCCTAATTTTGCAGTTTTCCTGCTTTAAATGTTGCTTTTTGCACATTTATCAAGACCAAATGACATTCTTATATCATCTGAAAATGTTTTAACAACTTGCAGTTGTGCTTTCAGTTTCTCATTGATGAGCTATACAGTTTTAAATCATTGACAAAGAGAAGATAAGTCTATGCTTCATTGTTTTCTAGGAGCCAAATGATAGCCACGGCATAAGCTGTTAAGTAGACAGCTTAATGGATTAAGGACAAGGCAGAATAGCAGCAATGACAAAGAGTCACCCTGAAATATCCCCTCTCTGAATTTTTATCCCTGGGATAATAGTTTGTCCTTTATCGTGGCTTAATTGCAAAGTGGTCTACCACTGTTTCATGGTCAGTGTACTGTAGTCGATCAGTGTAGGATGTATCTTATACATTTTTAAGCACTGTTTTATCCATGAGTGCAGGATACTATCAAATGCTTTTTTGTAGTCAATCCATGCCATACTTAGATTCTTCCCCTTTTTACAGTTCTCCACTATGACTTTATTTAACAACAAATGTTCCTTTGTCCCATATGACTTTCTTTTATTGCCCTTTTGTTCTACTGCCATAATTGTTTTCTTCTAAATGACTATAAACTCTGTCAATTCCCGTGTATAGTTTATATGTCATTGGAAGGCAAGTTATTGGCCTATAATTTTTAGGGTAGCTTGCAAGTTCACTCAGCATTGTTTTTCCTGTTAGCCAGGTTGGTGTCTGTTCAGGATGCACATATAAATAGTTCTTACTCACTGCTAAATCTTTGTGCATAGATGTTAATACTTTTAACCAAAAGTTGGGTACTGCACCTGGGCCTGGGATTTTCCAATTAGATGCTTTTCTTAACTTTGTTTCAATCTCTCTGGCTGTTACTTTATCCCATTTAATATCATGTATCTTTAACCTTCTTATTCTTTCTTTTACTTCTTCTATCCATTTAGCATCTTTGTTATATTCCACAGGATTTTCATAGATAATTTTCCAAAATGTATGTTTCTTCTTTTTTTGGTGGTCTTTCAGTTCCTTTTACCTTGTTTCCCAATTCTCTATAAAACCTTTTTGGGTCATCAATAAATTGCTTATTTTGTATTTTTCCTTTATATTTATCTGCGTATCTTTTAAGTTTTTCCTGCCTGTGCTGAACCTTTTAGTTTATTTGCGATAGTTCATGATAGATCCTTGTCTGTTCTAATACTGTGTATTTCTTTTATCACCTCTATCTTTCTTAATATTTTTGTTGATCTATTCACTCTTCTGTAGTCTTCTAACAGTGACGTTTCTAGTCTTAATTGCTTTATAGTTTTCTCAATTCAATATTTCCATGATGGTATTTGATTTCTCCCCTTCCTTTCCCTCATTACCCTGGATTCTTGTGGTAGTACATTATCAGTTATTAATTTAACTGCACAATAATGTATCCTGTTTACTTCTGTTATAGTGCATGGATCTCTATGAACAGTTCTAATTACTGCGTTCATTTGTTTTATCAGACTTCTGACTTTTTGGGGTTTTATTGACATTCTGCAGTCTGTTTCTTTCATTGATCTTAATATATCTAATTATGTCTATTAAATCAAGCAACTTTTCTCTTAGCTCATTTTCTTCCAAACAGAGGGCACATCCCTTGTTTTCCATTTCCTCTGGGCATTCTATAGAAAATTTGTTGCAATATGAGCTTATTAAAGATGACATAGAATAATAGGGGTAGAGTACTAGTCAATGGATGGTTTACTAAGCAGATGTGTGTGAAGAGAGGTATAAGACAGGACTGCCCTATGAGCAGTGTATTATATTCTTTAGTGATGCATGCTGTTTGTGTAAGAGTGGTATTTTGAGTGGGGGGGGGCATATAGATTATCTAATTGTATTGAGATTCTTTTATCACATGCTGATGATCTAGTTATTGCAAAAAGTGGGTTTTGGATGAAAAAAAATGTGATATAATTAGGTGAAACTTTAAAGAAAGTTGGATTACAGTTAAAGAGAAATGTAAGGGTTTAGGTGAAGGTATTTGCTTTTCTGATCAAAAAATTGAATTACTTGGAATAGTGTCTGATAAAGAGGAAGAAGTAAAGAAACAGTGGGAGGCAGTGATGGAAAAGGAAAACAACTTTCTGATGCACCTTTTTAAATGATAACCTAAATGTTTGATTAATTTTATCTTAGGTTAGGTTACATACAAATTGTATATATGTGTGCTCAATAGAAAAAGAAACTGAGATAATGCAGTTAGCATTTAGTGTCATATGGGGATCAAGACTGATCCTAGTAAAAGGGGTGGGGTGGATTCTGTACTTGGAAGAAGAGAAAGGATGATAAGGCTTAATACAGCCTATTGTCTATATGGCATCACTGCATTTATCATCCCTAAAATGAGTCTCACAAGTATGGCTGGTGCATCCAGCCAAACAGCACAACATAATTCAGCAAAACGAGGCCAGCACCAAAAAAGAGCGGAAATAACTTGATTTATTGTGGCAACACCAAAATCAGAGCAGTTTCGGCATAACTGCCTTTCTCAGTGATAACTCAAACTGTGCAACAAAGCATATATATATATACACACACACATTAGGTTAATTGCACATAATTAACAATTAGTCATTGCACAAACAAGCTTGTTACTAATCATAAATGGTCATTAAGACCAAGGGCGAATAACCCACCTAACTTTATAATCCCACTCCTTTCCTTTTTATTTAATAGAGCATGTCATCCTAACGTATTTGTCCTATCTCCCTGGATTTTATCTATATCACCACAAAATTAAATCTTGCCGAACTGTGTACCATAGTATGTTTATAGAGAGCACTAGATAACCTTTTATTTTGAATATTACTAAAATGTTCACACATTTGTATATGTAGTGGGCAGGACATTTGCCTGACATAAAAGGCTGAGCAAGAGTAAGTTGCTAGATATATCAGCCAGTCTGTACATCAATTAGCAAAAAAAATTATATCATAAACCTTACTGGTGTTTCTACTAGATAATTTTTTGATTTAAGCATAAATTTACAAGAAGAGCAATGACCACAATAAAATGAACCCAACAATCTAGCCCCAATACGCGTCAATTGTTGATGTGAAGAATGCATACCTCCATGATATTTGTAGTGACTGAAACAGGACCCCAGAGTCTGCCCCCTCCAATAGGAAAACAGGCAGCTAGGAGTAAGGACCTCACTAAGTTCATTATTCGCTAATAAAATGTTCCAATTGCAGTTAATAATATCCCTGATGACATTAACATTACGCCCATATGTAGTGACAAATCTGATAGTATTGTTATTCTGATTGCTTTTTATTCTATATTTCAACAAATCTGATCTGTCCTGTTTAGAAACCCAATTACTGGCAGATATAATATTGCCATATCCGTAGCCCCTTTCTTGAAACCTACAAGTTAAATCATGCTGGTAGAACAAATGCGTTTAATACACATAAATTGAGACTTAGGCATGTTTTTGATTATGCGTCATGGATATAGGCTAGTAGCAAACAATAAATTGTTATATTGGTGGTATTTCCGAAATACATGTGAGCTAAGAGTATCATCAGCATTCCTAACAACCGTAACATCTAAAAAGTTAATTTGCTTGGAATCACAATTCATTGTGAACTCTATGCCCCATTTATTTTCATTGAGATATTGAACAAATTCCAACAAATAACTTTTATCTGCTCGCCATACAATCCAACAGTCGTCGAGGTAACGTAAGTTATATGTGCTTTGTTGCACAGTTTGAGTTATCATTGAGGAAGGCAGTTATGCCAAAACCGATCTGATTTTGGTGTTGCCACAATAAATCAAGTTATTTCCACTCTTTTTTTCGTGCTGGCCTCGTTTTTCTGAATTATCATTGCATTTATACTAGGTGTTGAGATGTAGAAGGATAGAAAAAAATAGCTTGATTGCAAATATTTTTAGATTTAAATATGGGGTATTTTGGGACAATGTGAAAGCAGGAAAAGGGGGGGACTTGTTAATGCAGAGGTTAAAAAATACCGGAAAAATGTATTATGGACATTAAATAATGAAGAATTAGAAAAAATAGGAATGTATGGTATGATAAAGTGATGTGCAATTATTATATTAATCCTTCAGAAGGATTTGAAAATGAGGTAGCTGAGGCTATAAGGAAAAGCTGGTCAAGATTTTTGTATTAAGATGTGTAAGTATTTTTTATGGACATTATCTATTATAGCAATAACCCACGGCTGTGTGTGGGCAGTGCTGGATTTACCAACAGTTGGCGTGGTTTGGTCACGAGGACAATAACCGACTGATGAAACAAAGCCAACCGTGGGTAAATTCAGCATTACCCACACCCAACTGTGGGTGTTGCTATTATACAATGACAATATTTTAGAAAAAATTTAGTTACTTTTCTTAAATAATGTCCTTGTATAAGGGCATCGTGCTACTGTTCCACGTTTTTCCCCCTGGTATCCTGGTGCTTTCCTGCTGTATTGCGTATGCAGTATGGAACTTTAGTTGTTACTCTTATTCAGTACATCAGTGCTATGTAAAGAAAACAGCAGAGAAAGGAAGGTCTCCATTGCTTTTTTTGTTTATCAATTAAAGAAATGAAATCCAGAGATTTCAAAAAAATGAGAGAGAGAGAAAAAATATAAGGATAACCAGGTATGTGTGTCTAGTTCTGTATAATGTACCTGATTTTCCTTGTATTTGTCTTTCTCCCATCTCTCTTGTTTGTTTGAAGTCTCCAGGTTTTAGATGTTTTTTTAATTGTGATCCTCAGTATTCACTACTCTGTTTGTAACGAAGTGTTTTGTCATTTCTAGCCTTGGCTGTTCACAATATGTTACTGTAACTAAGTTGTGGGCAGCAAACATTTGGACAACTTCTGAGAGATGTGAGTAGAAATATGGTACCTGCACTATATTTGTAACTACTGCTGAGTAGCTGTGAATTCACTTTCTTCAATTTGCATGCAATAAACCAAGTGGTTTAAATGTGAGTAGATAATGGAGAATTGTAATATTTCTAAATAAGCAGTGTGAACAGCAGCATATATTAATGGAAGAAAGTCCAGGTGACCAGACTTTATTCCATTGATATATGCTTGATTTACAATGGGCAAATTTGTTGGGCTGACCAATCAGTGTGCTTGTTTTGGAATGTTAATGGCCAGTCATTGTATAATAACAAATTCTGTAAAAGTGAGAATGTCTTATAGGCTGTCTATCTATCTATCTATCTATCTATCTATCTATATATATATAGTAATCAAAGAGAAACAGTACAGCATATTTTTAGGATGTGAAAGGATGGAGAAAGTCTGGAACATGAATGTAGTTTTTCATGGATATTATGGGAAAGGATATGATGGTATGGAGGAAATAATTGATAAAATGTTTTGGGTCACGGGGGAAATATGAATGACATTTTGTTTAATAAAGGATGGAGTCTTGTGGACACTTTGGAAAGGATAAGATTGTGGTTGTGGATAAAAGGTTGAGGGCTTAATGAAATAAATTAAGCTTTGCATTTTGGTGGATTTCGTAGAAGTTATGTAATTGTAGGTGTATATTGTACATATTTAAAATATAAATATTGCAAATATTTTAACTGTCATGTGCAAATACTGAAATTGTAAAGTTATGTAAATGGCATGTTATAGAAATAAACTATTCTTTTCAATAGGTACCCTGGGATCTTTTGCATCCATTTGCTCTACCACCAACTCAGGCATATGGTGTCTCAGTTTAATGTCGCATCTGAGGGACAACTCACTCAGGAGTGCAGTATCTCCCTTATGTTGAACTGCATTGTCAGTAATCCATCTAGCCGATGTAAGAAAAGAACCCACAACCTCTCCACCAAAGGCGAATGTGCTACCTGTTGCACCACTGAAACTGACTATATGCTAGCCATTTATTATAGAATATAGTAAGGTTTGCCACTGCAGTCTTGCAGTGTGTGTTCATTCCTCTGCATTGTGTCTGTGGACAGGGAATATAATGTTTTAATGCTCATCTCAAGCATTGTGAATAATACTGTGAATAGTGCTTCTTACACTGGACTTAGTACAGTTGTGTGAGCATATTCACTTTAGGAGTAGATTTGCTGTTGGTGGTTTCATATCCTTCACCTGTAGGACTAAGACCAACAAGTACATATCCTTGCTCATTAAACTTTCCCAGGTCACCCTAGTCCCTTTTAACTAAATACTTTCCTTGTCAGAGTAGATGCATACTTAGTCATCCCTTCCTCTCTCCTACTTCTTTTTATGCTGTTATGAAGTATGTTTTTTTTTCCTTTGATTTTTCTGTCAGATTTCTTTTCTCAAACCCCTTCTTGCTCCAGATTTTAGTTTGCAATTAAAGCTATTTTGTAAAGAAAAATTTACAAGGCAGTTATTTATTGGGTCAACTGTTTTTTTTTTCTTTTTCCAGTTTATAATTCCCTTAGCTAATATAGATTTTTCTATCCTAATGCACTTATGTCTGATAATGCTCATTAGTATCGCCCCTCTTTCTTCTGCATGTATATTCTTTGGGATTGGTTTTGACCTCTACTTTCCTGTTGACATTGATGTTCTTTGGGGCTAAAGAGCCTTTCCCTTTCCTTTCATGTAGTGCTATCCCTTCTTGCAGTTCACTTCAAGGTATTGCAGTGATTCCTCCTCTCCCCATGGACCTTCATTTATTTTCTAGTGCTCATTTTTACCAGAGGTTACACGTAATTGGGCATCTCACTATATATGCTGTTGGTTCCCTCTTTTCCTTCCTTATTTTAATTTATTTTCAGACTCTGGTTAACAGCTCTTGTTTCCCAGCTGCCCTGTTGACACTTGATGGTTGTGTTTGCAAAGATTTAGGTCTCAGCCCTTTGTTTCTTTCCTTTCCATGCCACAGTGGTTCCTCCCTCCTCTGATACTCAGCAGTGTATAGCAAGAATTGTAGGCCCTTTAAGATACCTCTCCTGTGAGTATCCTAGATAAGGGACATGTATTTATTTCTTGCCTGCTCTTGTATTGGATCTTAATTTTTTTTGTCTCGTTTTACTTTTCAGTCCTTTTAGATTTGTCTATTTACTAGTACCTGGCAGCTCTGGTAATGAGTTTGGAATTCCTGTCACCGCTTGTAATGCCATTTTTTTTCTTCTCCTCTCTGCTGAAGCATAGCAGTGGTGTAGAACATCCCCTTGAGTACCTGGTCTATTCTCATGACTTTTCCCTAGTAATGCATTTTTGTTTAGAATCAGGTGGGAATTCCTTCTGAACTTCATCATGTGGGAAACATGCTCTAGTGGGGGAACATCTAGTTGTGGAACAATGTGTAGTTTAACTTGAAGCTCTCTTTTCTGCTAAAATGTTCCTAGACACTATTCTATCAACGTTAAGGGCAGATGTTGGTATGTTTTAATGATTCAGTATGCAACTTTATTTGCATTTATTTCAGACTGATTAGAGCTTCACTTGCACTTGGAGCTTGTTCATGGTCTGATGTAGGGACTTTAGAGACTATTTTGAGCCTATTAATATGACAGGTCCCTGTTTAGAAGGCTGATGCAGGATCTTTGAGCTGATCCACCTTGCTAGAACTTTATAATCTGATGCAGAGTCTTCTGATATGATTGCTTTGTTAGGACCTAGTTCACCACCTATGTCTATGGCACCATTGTCTGTTCTGGGGCAGGCTAAGGATTGAATGTTTCCTTGTTTGTGACCTCAGGCACAGTCATGTAGCTCTGATGTGTGTTTGGGGACTATTCATCACTGAGCAGACTGGCACCACAGATATAGACCTTGGTTTTACATTTTATTCTTCCAAAGTATCTGATGAGGCTTTCCTCATTGGCTGCTCCTAGGCATTGTTCTCATATTTAGGAGTCATTCTAATCTATTTCTGTTCTCATATATTCATACAGAGCAATCATTTTGTTTTCCTTACAGTGTTGCTTAGAGCAGTCCTGTGTTTTAGTTACACACTTATCAGGATTCTAGTTTAAAATATATGGGGGGGGGGGGGTTACAGAGTATGATGAGAAAACTACCCTTTTCCTAACAGGCATTCAGTCATTTCAGAGTTCTTCCCTCCCCTTTCTGTTCTCCTTCATTTCTTGTAGAGGTACAGGTTAACATTTTAATGGGAAGCAAGATCTTCTACCCTTCTCTACTAAAGTCTTTCGGTCTCTGCAATGGTCTTCATTTGATTTGCCTTCTTTATTTAGAGACTCCCCTATCCACATCCCTTGATTCTTTGAGGCATATGTTTATATGTCTTTGGGTGATACACCTCCTGTCTTTCCTCAAAGCATATCTATAAAAGTAGCATGCAGAATAACTTCCCTAATCTCTGTACTCCTACCCACACCCCAGAGTTATATGGCCAACTCCATCTTTCCTATTTCAACTCCTCAGATGTATTGTAGCCCATATTCATTTTTGTTTTCTTTTTGGTAAGAACTCACCTCAGCCAAGTTAATGGTCTAGCCTACTTTTGTGATTTGACATCCTTTGTGCTGCAGTCACCTCTCAACCTCTAAGTGCAAGAAATCTGGATAAAGGCAAAAATAATGGGGTGAGGGGGCAGAGTTTAAATATTGCTATTATAAATTTGGAAAGTTGCAAGAATAATAGGCTTTGCATTGGCATGTATTTCTTGAAGTATATGAAGTTAGAAACTCAAATGTCATTATTTACTTCAATGCTCACTGATTTTCTAGAAAATCAGAATGTTTATGAGGAACAGACCAAAAATATGAGGACAAAATCTGGACAATTGAGAGAATATGGCTGCAGTCTGACTTGAATGTGAGCTTTTTTGAGGCAACCAACTAACCCTTTATCTGTTTACTACTACTAGGCATTTGAAAACTTGCATCATCATTACATGTCATCAGCATGCCTATGCATGGAAATCCTACACCTAGAAAAAGAAGTGGATGTGTGGAAATATAAAGAACAAACATGGTGTCTGAACGGAAAGATGATAAAATTAGCATGCAAAGGAGAGTAGTATTGTTGGAACTGAAGTCATCCTCAAGTCTTGCTGGGCTCTGTTTTTACAAAATCTCACCAAGACAACACTGATATATATAGACTGTATTTTATGTTGCATATATTATGGACAAAAGTAGGTTAAAAACAAAGACAGCTGGGTGCACACATCCCAGGATAAAAAATGCCCAATCCTGTTAAGTGCACTGGTGCCAGGACTGGAAAAAATTGACAGTAGAATCCTCAAGACACAGAAACATTCCTACAGTGGAATTAGGCCAGGAACAGGCGGAGGATGACCCTCCCCCCCACCCCTGTTGTAGAAGGAAGTAGTAGTACACAAAAAAATGAGAAGCCAAGAAAGAGCCATAAAGATAATAGGGTGGATTGAGGATAAGAAAGAAATTATGTATTGTTAGTAATATGCACAAAGCCCAAAATTTCTAGATGGAAGATATATGAAAAGATTAAGAGATAAATTAGAGGAGAGAAAGAAAAAATACTTGCACAAGAAAAACTGTAAAAAGCTTCAAATGCAAATTTGTGTTCATTAATGCAACAGATTCATGAAAACATTATAGACAAAGAAACCTTGGGTTCTTTGGAAAAACAAATGACTGAGGAAGTATGAAAATATAAAGAAAATCTAGAGGTTTTTGAAAGGTATGAAAACGAAATATGAATATGGAAAGGATAAATCTGATATGGTGCAATATTTATGCAAAGGAGAAAGCCAAATTAATTAATACAAAAAAGCATCTCCAAAGATATTGGAAGAGAAATACACCTAGATATAGAAAGCTTCACAATACAAAAAATAAGTTCACAAAAGGGAATGTGGAACAGAAGATTAGTAAAATAGAAGCTGAAGTTATGGAATATCTACAAAGTGAAGGATTTAGTGTAGAAAGTCTAACAAAGGGTATGTCACAACATGAAGGAACAATGAGTCCCCCAAGTAAGGAGAAAGAGGAGGAGCAGGAGACATCTGAAGAAGAAATATGGAAATGGGAAAGAAAAGTAGATTTCATATGGTGCAATATTTATGCAAACGAGAAAGCAAAACTAGTAAATACAAAAAAGCATCACCAAAGATATTTGAAGAGAAATACAAACAAAGGCTTCTAGATGAGGAAATTTTACAATATAATAAAATAAGAAAACAAATGGGAGAAATAGAAAAGAGGATTAGTAATGGAGAAGTTAAAGAAATAGAAACTGAAGTTATGGATTACATGCAAAGTGAAGGATTTAGTGTAGAAAATTGAACTCTGATAAGATCACAACATGACAAAATAATGAATCCCCAAATTAAGGAGAAACCAGTGAAGCAGGAAGTATTTGATCAGTTACCACATGAAGATACTTTGGAGCCTTTAATAGGAATCCAGTACAGTTCAGTTGGAGTTGCACAGCAAGGGAAGAACTGGAAACTGTGGCAACTCGGACACAGTCAATGTTGTGGAGTGATAGGCCAGTGACTTCCCATATGAAAGGGCAATGGATAACAGAGTGAAGCTAAAGAGAATATGGCACAGGAAGATTTTTCTGGAACTTTCTGTAGAATTCCTGCAGGAAACAGAGAACAAAGAATGTGCCCTTTGTTTAGAAGAAAATGATCTAAGAGAAAAATTGCTTGATTTAATAGAGATGGATAGACATATTAAGATCAATGAAATAAATAGACTACTGAAAGTCAGTAAGACCCAAAATGTAATCAAGACTGTTCATAGAAATTCATATGGTATAACAGAAGTAAATAGGATATATTACTGTGCAGCCAAATTAATACAAAAGTTTTACAGCAAAAACACAGAGCAGGAAGGGGAGAAATCAGATGCCATCATGGAAGTATTGAATAGAGAAAACTGTAAAGCAATTAAGTAAACAAGTGTTGCTGTTAGAAGAGTACAGAAGATGGAACTAAGATGGAACTAATCAACAAAAATACTCGGAAAGATAGACATGATAAAAGCAACTCACAGTATCAGAACAGACCAGGCTCTATTGTACAACTATTACAAATAATAAATTAAATATATTAGCACAGGCAGAAAAAAACTTAGAAGATATGCGGAATAATATAAAGGAAAAGTTCAGAATCAGCAATTTATTGATGACCCAAAAAAGGTTTCATAGAGGATTGGAAAACAAGGTAAAAGGAATAAAAACATCACCAAAAAGAAAAAAATAGACACATTTTGGAGAAATATCTATGAAGATGCTGTGGAATATAACAAAGATGCTGAATGGATAGAAGTAAAAGAAAGAATATGAAGTTCAATGTACAGAATATGAAATGGGATGAAATAACAACTAGAGAATTTGAAACAAAATTAAGAAAAGCTCCTAACTGGAAAACCCCAAGACCAGATGCAGTACCTAACGTCTGGCTCAAAGTATTAACATCTTTACATGAAGATTTAGCTTTGAGTAAGAATGATTTATATGGGTACCCAGAACAGATGCCAACCTGGTTAACAAGAAAAATGATATTACTCAAGAGTAAACCTGCACGATATCCTAAAAAATTGTAGATAAATTACTTGCCTTCCAATGATGTATTACATATATACTGGAGTCAATGCTGACAGAGTTTCTAGTCATTTAGAGGAAAACTCAATCACTGCAATAGAACAAAAAGGTTACAAAAGTAATTCATATGGAACAAAGGATCATTTGATGTTAAAGAAAGACATAATGGAGAATTGTAAAAAGGGAAAGAATCTAAGTATGGCATGACTAGACTACAAAAAACATTTGACAGGATCCCACATTCATGGATAGAAGAGTGCTTACAAATGTATAAGATGCAGCCTACATTGATTACATTACAGTGACCATGAGACAGTGGAAACCACTTTGCAGCTAAGCCATGATAAAGGACAAAATATTACCACAAGGATAAAAATTCAAAGGAGGATATTCTAGGGTGACTCTGTCACAGCTGCTCTTTTGTCTTGCCTTTAACCCATTAAGCTATCTACTTAACAGATTAGATGTCTACAATTTGGCTCTCAGAAAACAACAAAGTGTAAAGACTTCTGTTAAATAAAAATAAAGATTACAACACAGGAGGCTCAGATGCAAAAATTTACTAGTGTACACCAGGAGGCAAAAAACGTACAAGTACAGAATTTTGTCTGACATGATACAGGAAGTATACAATTCTTATAGTTTCTACTTTCTAGTTTGTGCCCACCTTTCTGATGTGGTTAGTCACAGGGCACCTACATCACTACAGTTCACAACATCCTATTCATAAAGATTGCTGATGTTACATATTTTAAAAAAGTTTTCCCTTGGGAATAATATAGCCTTGCAAAGCACCTGGTCAGTTATGTCTTTCTGTAAATGTTACTCCTTCAAGGTTTCAGGCCTGCTTGAATACAATAGCTGGTTCAGTCTTGTAATACACTTCTTTGTTCTTCTTGCAACATTCTCCCAACAGCTGCGTCTTATCTTGATAACATTTACAAGGCCAATTGTCCCAAAGGAAGGAGAAGAAGATTTTCAATGCTTTATACATTTAATTTCCTGACCCAGCAGATAATCGTTAGTGAAAAACATAAGCTTGCTGAGCTGGCTACTGCCAGGGTCAGAGTTCAAATACACTGCAGTTCCAAAGCTTCAAGCAATTACATGTAAAATCATTCTTATTGCCATATTAATAATAGAATAAAATGCATTATACACTATTTGCTTTTTAACTAGCACTTTATATATGTTCAAATACATATTTTTCTAACATTTTCCTCCCTTTTAATACTTTTTATTCTATTCTGAAATATAAACAATGTTATTTCGTCTCCTCGCCTTCTCCTTTAAGGACTTTCAACTAGGTAAGTTATTTAGTTTATACTTCGGAAAGAATTTCATCTGAAATTAATTTTTCTAACTCAATGTCTTGGTACAAAGTTTCAGTTACAGATATATCAATAAAATCTTTGATTAATCTTTTCATGCAGGGAATCCCACAACAGACACATGCTCCTAATAGGAGCAGACCCACACAAATAGCAATCAAGATGTTCATTAGGATAGAACCCCACCCACCAAACAGATTCTGGAAAAAGTTCGTCAGTGGGTTTGGGCCTGGTTCAGTCATGGCCAATACCTGCTGTATTACCTCTAGGTGGTCATTAATTTCATGTCGATTGTCTGGTATAAACGCACAGCATTCTTCTTTGATAAGCGTGCACGTACCACCTCTCGCCGCTAGGGTGAAGTCAAGAGCCATTCGATTTTGTAGCACAACAGTTCTCATTGCATTCAGTTCATCAGTCACTAGTTTGAGAGCAGAAAAAGTTGCATTACTCATTACTTTGAGAAGTTTCGACAGCTTTCTCAACTCCCAGATCGATTTGACTGCTCCATATGCTGGAAGTATTCCAGCCCAGGATATTACACTGTCACTCAAGTCCATATGAGTCAATTTTTCTCTATTCTTTACGGAATGATGGTCTTTCCAACCAGCTTCGATTTGTCCCACTGGATTTACAGGTTTTCCGATTGGACCTTCAGGTTAACGGGCTACATCTCTCACATTTCGTATCTTACCCAGAGGTAATTCTGCAGTATGTCTTATGGCCGGAACCAGATAACCCAAAAAACAACTGCCGGACCAATTCTCAGGTAGCCATTTGTATGCCTTTTTCCCACAAACAAAATAACAGTTTTCTACTTTAGTACTGATGCGGGTTAATTCTGCATGAAACATTTTCTTGTCTATAATAGACAGTTGTTTATGTAAAACAGGATTTCTCTGCACTTCACTTAATGTTGTTTTCATTAAACTCAAATATGAATCATAATTCAAATTACAAACAGTGCCTCTATCTTTAACTTTAATGTAACATTTATAAGATATGGTTATATTACAGTTACTCCAACCCACTTGAAGTGTATCATTCTTATAGAAACATACAATTCCCTTCTGTGTGATAGGCAAATACAATGCAATTTTGTCTTGTGATCTTACAGATCCTGTATCAAAAGTAAATTCTCCCAAGTCTCATTTATCCCCAAGGGGACAGCGGACATTAACAGTCCTCCATATGCTGTTGGTATAGCAGTACAAACCCAGCAATTTGAAATGTTCATAGTCTCTACATATACACGCTTCATAGCTAGGTATGTGTTAAAGTTTGGATGCCAGTCTATAGACAGTTCATCACGTCTCTCCACTTTCACTTGTGTGGTTACATGTAGGAAAAACCACAACAAAAGGAAGGTCATCACAATCATAGTCAATAAATGCATAGTCAACAAGATGATTAAACAACATCTTTGGGGTTGATCTGTATTTTTACTCGTTTTGCTCTTGGCCATCCTGCCTTTGTTGTGTATCAGTCACAAAATGTTTATCAAGTTGAAAATTCTTTACCGGTTTACAGTGCGTCAGATGGACCCAGGACGTCCTCTCAGCAACTTTGACTGCAGTAGGCATTGCCAACAGTACCTGGTATGGTCCTTCCCACTTTGGACTCACCCAATTCTTCCTCTTCGTAACCTTCAGCCACACCCAGGTCCCCGGAGTCAGCACTGCTTCCAACGGTCTGGTCTGTCTTTTATCTGAAAAAGAGTTCAACTGCAAAACAGTTTTATTTGTTAACAGTTTTCTCATGTAGCTAGCTAATGAGCTGTCAGCCTCTAGTTCTGCAGGCATGAGAGCTTTCCACTGTGGCACATAATATGCCCTTCCAAATATCATTTCAAAGGGAGTCAAACCCTTTACATTTGGAACTGTTCTCATGTTCAGCAGTGCCAAAGGCAGACAGCAAATCCAGTTTTTCTGTGTCTCGCTCACTAGCTTCCTCAATTTGCTTTTTAGAATTCCATTGTACCTTTCCACCAGTCCTGCAGACTGTGGGTGGTAAGCACAATGATTCTTTAAGGAGATTCCAAAGAATCTCCCAAGCTGGTGGATCGTCTGATTAACAAAATGTGTCCCATTGTCACTATAAATCCTTTCCAGTATGCCAAATCTAGGTATTATTTCTTTTACTAGGGCTTTTGCCACTGTTGCTGCATCCGGATTTTTAGTTGGAAAAGCTTCTACCTATTTAGAAAACATATCTATAATTACTAAACAGTATTTTTTCCCTTCACATTTATTCAACTCTATGAAATCCATACAAATAGTGTGGAACGGATATGGTGGTGTAGGAAAACTCCCTTGCTTGGGTTTGAATGCCCCTTGTGCATGATGTTTGTTACAAGTATGGCATGCTGCACAACATTTTTTTGTATAATTTATGAATCTGTATGTTTGGAATATTTGATTTACTAACTGTACCATCCCCCCTGTTGAGACATGGCACTGCCCATGGCTCAAAAAAGCTGCATATCTAAATAAATTAGACGGTAATATTGTTTTTTTCTCTTTGGAGACATACAGTCCATTTTCAAGGATTGCACCTCGTTTCTCTGCTTTTGTAGTTAGTGTCTGCATTGTTTTTAACATTTCTAGATCTAAAATCTCAGAGGGTTGTAATTCCTCGGTTAAAAGTAAAGTTTCTGAGTCTGAGGCTGCTTGCTTTGCAGCTGCATCAGCTTTTGCATTTCCTTTTGAAGTTCTATCCTGTTGTTTTGTATGAGCTAAACATTTACAAATAGCTACTTTAGTAGGTAACTGAATAGAATCTAATAGGTTCAAAATAAGTTGCGCATGATTAATCGGTTTACCATTAGATGTTATCATTCCCCTATTTTTCCATTGTTGCGCAAAAACATGCACTGTAGAGAAAGCATACTGACTGTCAGTATATATGTTCACACATTTATCTTTCGCTAGAGTGCAAGCCCGTGTTAAAGCTATCAATTCCGCTGCTCGAGCAGATAGGTTATGCTGTAAAGGTTGGGCTTCTAAGATCTCTGTATCTGTAACTACTGCATACCCCACTAGATTTTTCCCTGTAGGACCCCTTCTGCATGAGCCATCCATGTAAAATGTCACCTCGGCATCATCCAAGGGCATATCAGTGAGATCTTGTCTGGGCAAAGTTGTTTGCTCAATTTCCTGCAGGCAGCTGTGCGGAGTGCTATCCACAGGGGTTGGAAGTAACGTTGACGGGTTTAATGTTGTACAACGTTCAATTACCATATGAGGTTGGCTCAGCAGTATGGTCATACATGAAAGATGTCTAGCAGGAGAAAGATATGCTATTTTTTCTTGCAGTAAAATTATCGCGACTGCATGAGGCACTCTCAATGTGAGAGGGTGGAATAACACCACTGAGGCCGAAGCCTGTACTGCCATTGCAGCTGCGACCACTGCTTGCACACAGTGAGGCAACGACCGTGCCACTGGGTCTAACTGTGATGAATAGTAAGCTATGGGGCGTTGCTTATCCCCATGCTGTTGCGTCAGAACTGACGTCATATATCCCTGTTTACAATCTATGGTCTGAAAGAATCGTTTGTGGTAATTCGGAAGTCCTAAAACTAATGAAGAAGCTATCAATTGTTTTAGTCTGCAGAAAGCTGTTTCTGCTTCGGGTGTCCATTGTAATAAATCTTGTGCTGCCATTGGTGTTTTATATATTAAATCAGCCAGTGGAGCAGATTCTAAAGCATAGTTTGATATCCAGCTTCAACAAAAATTAGTTGTTCCCAAGAAGGACATCATTTCCTTCTTGGTTGCTGGTTTAGGTGTTTGTAAAATTGCTGTTTTTCTGTCTTCGTCTAATATTCTACCTTCATTGGATATTACATATCCTAGGTATCTAACCTGTTTTTTCCAAAGTTGTAACTTACTTTTGTTTACTTTATGTCCTTGTGCTGCTAAAAATTTCAATAACGCTATAGTATCCTCCCTGCATTGATGCTGGGTGGGGGCTGCTAGCAAGATGTCATCTACATAAAGCAGAATCTGACTACCTCCTGGTGGGGTAAACCCTGCCAGGTTGCTAGCCATTTCTTGTGCAAATATTGTTGGACTTTCACAATATCCCTGTGGTAGCAGAGTATAGGTATACCTTTTACCCTGAAATGTAAATGCAAACCAATACTGGCTATCAGGATGTATAGGTATTGAAAAGAAAGCATTGCTTATGTCTACTACAGTGAAATATTTTTGTTGCGGCTTCAAATCATTCAACAAGGTGTGTGGGTCTGGCACCGTAGGTGCTCTAGGTATTATTGCATTGTTTACAGCTTGTAAATCCTGTACCATCCGCCATTCCCAGTTTGCTTTTTTAACAGGAAATAGAGGGGTATTACACGGTGAATCAAGAGATTCTACCAGTACTCCTTCCTTGAGTAATGCTGCTATTATAGGCTTGATTCCTTGCTCTGCATCTTTCCTCAAGGGGTATTGTCTTTTTTGTGGTCTAAATGCTGATTTTGGTGTAATAGTAACTGGTCCTGCTGTTCGAATAAGTCCTACATCTGATTTGCCTGCTGACCAAAGAATCTTTGGTATATCACACAAGGCTTTTTCTTCTTCTTCTAATAA
Source organism: Protopterus annectens (assembly GCF_019279795.1). Lineage (NCBI taxonomy): Eukaryota > Metazoa > Chordata > Ceratodontiformes > Protopteridae > Protopterus > Protopterus annectens. Next base: position 1,365,188,118 of record NC_056741.1, read on the forward strand.
TCAGCTGTCTTCACTAGTTTGTAAGTGTACAGCTGGATGTGTCTGTGTTAGCCAATTCAATTTCTGTTTTTGTATTCCCTGCTCTGATAATTCTAAATCAGTTTGTTTTTCCCATCTTGTTACTTTTTCTCCTAAGTCTGCCCATTTCATATTCTTGTTTTTTGTTAAGCTGACATGCAGTAGTTGATTAGATTTGTACAGTGTTATGAATTCCTGAGGTAATGAACAGCTTACCACACTGTTTCCCTCAGTATCCCAATACAAGGTTCGTAATACTAATCTGTTAGCAGGATTTTTGGATAATTCTTGCTCATATTCTTTATCAGGTCCTGGCATGCTACAGTAGTATAGAGTACAGTGTAACAAATGCTGTCGGTCAGTGTCAAGGGAGGGGGCCTTACTGATGGCTACATTCATCAGTTCCTCGGTTACTGCCCCTGGACCAGTCATAACTAGATCCTGGCTGTACCAGTAAAAAGTCTCACCCTCCAGTCGCACCACGAAGGTATCCATTTGTCTTTGTGCCTCCATACCCTGCATGGTGGGAATATCTGCATAAGATCTCTTCCCAGTAGGTTTACTGGACATTTTGCAGAAACTATGATTTTACCTTTCTGAGTCATACCTGAAACAGGGTCAGTTATTGCTATATTATGGGAGAGTGGCTCCCTATATAGCTGTCCGTTTTTGCTGCTTTTACTAATATATAATCAGGTGATTCAGAATATTCTGGTAACTTGGAGGGGTGTATCAAAGTCCGTGGTGCTCCTGAGTCACACAGGAATTTTACTTCCCTCCCCTCCACCAGAAGTGTGACTTCCGGTTTTGTGTCTGCCAGATAGAGTAATGCCAAATCTAAAATTTCACTTTCTTCATCCTCCATATCTACTTGCACTTCCTCTATTCCTTCTACTACATTTACATTTGTTCTTTGTTTGTTAGCCTTTTCTGATGATTTCTGACTTTCATCACTATCATATAGTCAGTCCTCATCATCCTTGCTTTCTGTAGTCACCTTTTTATTCTGCCTGCAATCCCTCGCTAAATGTCCTTTCTTTCCGCACTTAAAGCACTCACCTTTCTTTTTTCTCTCTTCAAAATCTTCTGACCGTTTGTCAGATTGTCTGTTTCCCTGGGCATTTTTCTTACCCTTTTTACCGGACTGTACTACAAAAACCTCAGCTCCGTCTTCAGCAGTGAAGACTTGTGTCTTCTTTTTCTTTTTACTATTAAAGTGTCTTTCGGCATGTGTAGCATATTCAAGTAAGGCTTGTAGCCTACTTGTTCGATGATCTGTCATATGCTTCGTAATGAAGCTACTGATAGGTGCAATGCAACCTTTCAAAAACGCATTTTTCAGTTGCTGTTCATACGAGGTATCATGTGTCTGATTTTCAGGAATAGCCATACCACTATGGTTATTGAAACATTCCAATAATCTACCATAATACCCATCTACAGTTTCATTCTCTTGTTGTATGCATTGGTTAATGCAAGTCCAATCTGCTCTAGGTTTCCATTTTTCGGAAATTCGGTCTGTAAGACCTTTTACTCTGTTGTCTAGTTCTGCGTCACTATGTGGGAGTGGTTTAAGCTCTGCATTACGAGGATTCCAGGTGCCACAAATCATGTGCCAGTCTGGACCCACAATTTGTCTAACTACCTTTTCTACTTCTTCCCCATTCAAGTGGTAACTTAGTCTCATACCTTGTAAATCTTGTAAAAACTTCGTGTAATTGACTTTTGGATGGGGGATTCCCTCTGTAGCTTTCCGAATATCTTCCGGTGTCCATGGTCTGTACACTAGAAGAGTTGGGTCCTGCCCTTCCTGTCCTGCTTGAGGATTTGGTACCTCGATAAGTGGACAGATTTCTTCCTCATTTTCCTCTAGTGTGTTTTTTCCTATTTGATACGAGTCTGTGTCCCCAAGTGTTTTACGTGTCCGGGACCTAGTTTCAATAGGATCTCTAACAAATGGTTTTAGTGTCATTGTGACATCAGGATAATGTGGAGGTGGACTAGCTTGTCCACCTACTTCATATCCTGAAAAAGGCATCGGAGGGGGCGGGGGAGGAGGAGCCGTCGCTATTACTATATTATTATCCTCTTTATCTAAAAATAACGTCTTAGCATTTTTAGTTTTCTGTTCGCTTCGGTTTACTTCCTCAATCCACCTGTGTGCCTGAGGAATGCTTAATTGTTGTTGCTTTTTTGCCTGACCTTCTGCATCAGATTTAAGTTGTTTTAAGAGTTTAACTAATGAAATTTTATCCAATTTACCATCGAATCTGTATTTATTAACCCATTTTGTATAATACCTAACATTATCAGCCCGTTGTAATTGCATATATTTTGCATCTTCAGTTAGGGCCGGATCTCGCGATGTTTTAGTGCACTGATTTCCCATATTAAAAGAAAATGTTACGTAACCCTTTTCACCACGTGGTATTTCAGTTCCTTACACAGTTTATCTAGAATGACTGCCTACCTTATTCTGTTTCCCTGATCTCTGACAAAATATACAATAATTTCCTTTTGTCCCTGATCTGTATAACAAATCTTCTGACAATAATATTTACTGCAACCTAGTCCCTGATCTAAAACAGAAAAAAGGCAAATATCTTCCTACATGAGCCTCCTGAGTCGACCAGTTCAAGACCACTCTTCAGCCGCAGATCAGAAAGTGGCCAGCCTCTCAAAATGACAATTCAGTCGGAGGTCTTTTATATTTCAAGAAGAAGCATTTCGGTAGCTTCTCCTGCGCAGTGTTCGACCACCGGTACACTCTGATCTGTAGCTGTCCGAGGGTTTCCGGTTCAAGGAGGACCAAACTGTTAAATAAAAATAAAGATTACAACACAGGAGGCTCAGATGCAAAAATTTACTAGTGTACACCAGGAGGCAAAAAACGTACAAGTACAGAATTTTGTCTGACATGATACAGGAAGTATACAATTCTTATAGTTTCTACTTTCTAGTTTGTGCCCACCTTTCTGACGTGGTTAGTCACAGGGCACCTACATCACTACGGTTCACAACATCCTATTCATAAAGATTGCTGATGTTACATATTTTAAAAAAGTTTTCCCTTGGGAATAATATAGCCTTGCAAAGCACCTGGTCAGTTATAATGTCTTTCTGTAAATGTTACTCCTTCAAGGTTTCAGGCCTGCTTGAATACAATAGCTGGTTCAGTCTTGTAATACCACTTCTTTGTTCTTCTTGCAACATTCTCCCAACAGCTGCATCTTATCTTGATAACATTTACAAGGCCAATTGTCCCAAAGGAAGGAGAAGAAGATTGTCAATGCTTTATACATTTAATTTCCTGACCCAGCAGATAATCGTTAGTGAAAAACATAAGCTTGCTGAGCTGGCTACTGCCAGGGTCAGAGTTCAAATACACTGCAGTTCCAAAGCTTCAAGCAATTACATGTAAAATCATTCTTATTGCCATATTAATAATAGAATAAAATGCATTATACACTATTTGCTTTTTAACTAGCACTTTATATATGTTCAAATACATATTTTTCTAACAACTTCTCATCTTTTTGTGGAAGATTTAAAACTGTATAATTTATCAGATGATAAATGAAAGCACAACTGCAAGTAGTCAAAACTTTTTCAGATGATATAAGATAAATGTACAAAAACAAACTTTAAAGCAGGAAAGCTGCTGCACCAAGAAAATATCAGTCTGGGACAGGAATGTAATATAGAAGAACTTCAGCAAGAGGGTGTGTTTAAACATCTGGGAATTGATGAAGGATTAACAATAAAACATGAACAGATGTGAATAAAACATAGAAATATTTTAGAAGACTAAAGTTAATACTGAAAACAGCTCCGACATCTAGGAACAAAGTCCAAGTTATAAACCAATTTACTCTTCCTGTTCTAACTTACAGTTTTGGGGCGATTCACTGGCCTCAAAAGGTAATGGATCAGTTGGACAGGAAAACAAGAAAAATGCTTCATGTTTATCAAATGATTTATAAAAATCAGTGTATACCAAGATTATATATTCCCCATTCTGAAGGAGGTATGGGCCTCCTTGAAACTGATTACTTGTATAGCTATGCAATTTTAGGACTACATACATATTTGCTGACCTCACAAAATCCAAACATAGAGGAAGTTTTAAAACATGAAGATAACAAGTCTAAGATGATCTCCATGTGTAGTTTAGCAGAAACATATTGTTAAGCAAGAATGGAAATCATACAAGAAGTAAATAAAAATCAGACAGCAACTGAATGTGCCAAAAAACAAAAGAAAATATTTAAGGTGAAGAATCAGATGAGAAGGCCAGAAATGTGGAAAATGCATAAATATAGTTGTGAGTACACAAAACGTCTGGAACAACCTCATGTTGATCAGGATTTATTGTGGGAATGGTTAAGGAGAGGTTTATTTAAACCAAAAGACAAAAGGCTAATATTGGTTGCCCAGGATAGTGGACTATGTACACATTGGTTTACAAAGACCAATGAACATGTGGGAGAAACAGACAAATGCAGATTTTGTAAAACAGAATTGCAAAGAGTTGCACATCTTGTTGCTGGGTGTGATGCACTAATGGCAGAAGGCCTGTATACTGAAAGGCATAACAGTGTGGCAAGACGGTTGCATTGAGGATTGTGCAAACATTATAATATTAAAGTAGTGAGAAACACTGGAAACATGATCCACAAAGTATTACAGAGAATAATGAAGTTCATATCACATGGGATCACCCATTACTAACAGTTCAACAAATAGATGGGAGGAAAATCAGATATAGTCCAGGAAAAGAAGACAAACGTAGCATTGATCACTGAAATTGCTATACCCAGTGATTACAGTTTCCTATGTACAGAGAGACACAAAGTCATAAAAATACTAGGATTTGCAGGTAGAAATGAGGGCAATGTGGAGGGATACCCAAACAGTTCCAATAGTAGTAGGAGCTATGGATCTCAAAAAAAAAGAATTTAAAGTCAGATGAGGAACTGAAAGCACAACTGCAAGTGGTATTTAGATTTGTTACTGAACTCTATATGAATTGCAGAAGGAGTCAGTTCTGGCACATTGCAGATGCTGCAAAGAGCACTTTTGGCTAACATTAAAAATTGGAACAATAATAATTTCATGAGTTTTAATCATACCTTGACTTAGGAATTGGGGTCCATTCCTGTCATGGTATTAGAAACCCAAAAGTCTTGGAGAAATTAAAAAGGGAGATCCTGCACCTAGAAAAGAAGTGACAGAGGAAGTGCAAAATGTGAAGAATAAAATCCAACGAATTTTGAAAGATATAAAAAAATAAATTTTGACATGGGAAAGAAATCTGACATGGTGCAATATTTATGTAAAGGAGAAAACCAAACTAATCAATAAAAAAGCACCTCCAATGTTATTTGAAGAGAAATACAGGTAAAGGTACCTAGATATGGACATTTTCACAATACAAAAAAAAATAAGAAAACAAACTGGGAAAGTAGAACAGAGGATTAGTAAGGGAGCAGTTAAATAAATAGAAACTGAAGTTATGGAATACATGCAAAGTGAAGGATTATGTGCAGAAAATCTAACACAATTAATGTCACAGCATGATGAAACAATGGGTCCCCAAACTAAGGAGAAATAGATGGAATGGTAAGCATGACTTTCCAAATGATAATGCTGTGGAGCCTTAAGTAGGAAATCAATAAAAAAGTTCAGCTGGAGTTGCACAGCAAGAGAAGGAGGCAGAAACAGTGGCAACTCTGACCCAGGCAATGTTGTTGAGTGATGGGATGGCGAGTTGACATATGAAGGAGCAGCAGATGGCACAGATTGCAGCTGAAGAGGATGTGTCACAGGAAGATGTTCTGGAATGTTCTGTAGAATACCTGCAGGAAAGGGAGAGCAAATAAAGTGCTATTCATTTAGAAGAAAATGATCTAAGGGAACAGTCCCTTGATTTACTAAAGATGGATATACATATTAAGAAATGTTAGAAGTCTAATAAAACAGATGAACACAGTAATCTAGGCTATTAACAGAAATGTATGTGATATAACAGAAGTATATAGGATATATTACTACTGTGCAACTAAATTGAGAACAGATAAGTCTTACCACAAAAACAGAGGGTACCATCCCATGGGCTCACTTGTTATCAACCGTTTAAAAAATAGATGCAGGAAAAAACAAATATCGTAGTCCATGAAAAAAGGACTATAGTAGTATTCACCATTGAAATGTTTACACCTAGTTACTACAGTGTCTCACGTACAGACAGGCACAGAGTCATAAAATATCAAGATTTGCAAACAAACAAGAGCAATGTGGAAGAAAGATGCTCAGATACCCAGATAGTTCCAATATGGGGAGGGTATCTAATACAAAAGAATCTTAAGTCATATTTAGATATGTTATCAATACATGTAACCTGTATGAATTGCAGGAGGAGTAATTTCTGGGCACATAACATCAAAGATTGAAACAATACTGATTTCATGAACCTGAATTATACCCTTACTTAGAAATGGGGTCAATTCCTGTCATGATATTAGAAACCCAAAAGACTTGGAGAAATTAAACAGGGAGATCCTCTTTCCTGACTGTCAACTGTTTGGTATTTTTATGCCAACTGTAGACCTATCTCAGCCTTTGAATATTTTTTTGTTCTTTATAATGCTACTTTTCTTGAACGTATGAATAGGTAAGGAAGGTCTCAAAACACTGGTTTATCTGGATGCTAATCCCGTTCCCCTGTGATCCAGCTTAACTCTTCTGACTGGTTTAAGCTTGTACCTGTTGTGGTGCATACTCTTCAGTGGCAAATTACTTGCAGCTTTGGCCCCTGCCACCATATTTGTTTTTAGGACCATGTATAAATGCACTTTTTTAAAAATTCGTCTATCTTCTTGTTTTAAATTACATTTATTATTTGATACAGCAAGACTCGTGAATCTTTGCTTTAATGCAATAAAGGGGAAAGTTGTGGTGAGGTAGTGGTAACAGAAGCTAGATTAACTATGATCTAGTCCAGCACCTAGCATATTTACATACAAAACCAGTCATTAGAAGGCATGCCTGGATGCTCAAGGTTCATGCCAATAATGACATGTGCATTTTAATCTATGAAACAGTACCAGTGAAGATATGCAATCACAGCAAGTACCACAACATTGTTTTAATCCTCATCCCTTTCCCGAAAGACAGCTGCCTTATGAGTTCAACCAGTGGGGAAAGAAAAAAATATGAACAAAGTAATGAATTTTAGCATGTTTGCTCATAAACAAATAATGTCCCCATTAGACAAGCCATATGAAATTATTTAACACTGACCATATGACTACCCAGCAGTTTCACTGACAACATGTTTTCTCAACGTCCATGCAAAATACAGCTAGCTTTAGAGTACACCAATGAAGGTGTCTTTTGAAGAAAGTAGGAAATGGTGGCCACAGTGATGTATATCAAGAAAAAAAAATGGTGCATTACAAAACATCATCAGCATTGTGGTGTGTAAGTTTTCCTTTACAATCAAACTTCAGCCATTAGTTTCCATCTAGAAAGCTTCCTCACCCCTACACACGAGAAGATTCTCTCATACAATTTGTTTCAAAACCAAACAGGCAGTATGCTAGCCAACTAAGAGAGATGTCAAAGAACTTTTATACTAAGTTAAGCAGTAAAACGCAAACATATTTATAAGATGCAACTAACTCATATTTTGCAACCATAACTTCAAAAAGTGAATCAGTCTCTTGTTATTAAAATGACAACATAAATGAGCTAAGCAGTAAATCAAAATAAGAACTGCTTTAAAATGCAGTTCCTTGACTAAATGATTCAGTTCTGTCACATTCACAAGCACAGCAGATTATTTGTACACCTTCCTGAGCCAACAATGTACCATACAGGAAAAGCATAATAAAATCAGAAGAATATAAATAAATGACTTCTAGCACAACTCCCTGAAAACCTTGTCAGCTAAGCAAGCAGTAATGCCTGACAAGGTAGGCATTACAGGTAAATAATGGATGCAAGCAGAGGGCGGTACCAACCTCAACCCTGAAAGGTCCATTATTTCCCTGTAAAGCCTACTCTGGAGGGCATTATTGAACTTACAAAATGAGCTTGGAAATTGTTCTATAATTAGAATATACATTTTTATACTTGTGATGTAAATATTTTTTTAAACTTTATCAATAAACAGTGGATATTTGTGGTGAGTTCCAGCTGCAAAGTGTTTTCTTTGCTTTTTATTTGTGATGTAAAATTTTACATCCAAAATACAAATTATGTGAACATTTAATGTTGACAGACACTCGTCTAGACACAGAGAAAGAGGGTCTTTACTCATACAAAAACTCAAAAGCACATGTAGAGGCACAGATATAGCTATGTGGATATATATATATATATATATATATATATATATATATATATATATATATATATATATATATATATACAGGAAGTCACACACACATGCTGAAGCCCATACACAGAGGCACACATACACAAGTATTTAAATGTGCACACAAACATGTTTACACAGAGATGCATATACATATGGTTACACAGATGATAGCTTGCACCACTTGTGTTGACTGAAATGGCACAAATAATTACATTAGTATAAGTTTAAGAATACATTAAAATACTGACCCTTCAACACATCACAGACTTCCTACTGTGACGGTTTCCAATATAACAATATGTATAGAGATGGAGAAAGCTATAGTTGTATCAAGCAGATGAAGACCAAGAAAAAAATATATCTGGCATTCATACCTCAAACTTATTTACTCAAAAGTTATCGCTAGACCCAGAAATAATGAGGGTTAAAGCACAAAAATCAGGGAATTTTTAAATAGTAATTTAATTCACTTAAAACGATTAAGGGCAGATGCTTATTTTGCATCAACATGCAGTTTCTGAACAGTAAAAAGCACAAGACTAATGTCTGGCATAAGTGATGCCTCTCAATCTCCAATTAAGAGAATCCAGAACAGCTAATTAGCATAACGTGCATACTTGATTCTGCAGAGTACTACTTACAAGTTCAACTATACAAAATAAGATGTCAGATAACTTAGATCAATGTTTCTTAAAACAAATTCCTCATGTTCTGCATCTTAACTTTTCTTTTACTGCTCAACATTTCTTTACAGAACGCATTCACCAAAATGGACGTAACACACACCCTTCCTTTAAATGTATCCCTTTTAATGTCATTGTGTTCTTATCATTATCTAACATAACTAATTTTCCTTCCTATACATTCCTTTTACCTCTGATTTTTCATGTAGGTATCTTATTATTTTACAACAGTTCATGATTGTTGTTCACCTTGACTTGTGCCAGTATTCAATGTATTTCCATCAAATATTTGTTTATCTGCTTACAAACTTCATGTTGATTCATTAGTCTTGTAACTGCCATCCCCAGATTTCTGATAGCACTCACAATTCTTATATATTTTCTCACCACTGCTCAGTATAGCTGTCTGTCTCTTCATCCAGTATTTACTGAACACTGTGTCACATTACACATCACACCCATAACCCAGGCCTCTTGAATCTGCACTAATTAGATGCCATTCCTTTTGGTAAGCCTCAGCCCAGAACCCCAAATTAGGGTGATCCTCATCCTAGTTAACCTGATCTTTACCTTTTGTAGAATATATAAATACTGCTGCCATAAATAAGAATAATAGTGAAGCAGGAACCTTAAAACGTATGTGTTTAACTTGTAATTACTTCCTCAACTCCTCTATTATCAAACCAGCTATTTCTCTGTCATCTTCAGCTGTTACAAGTAAAAACTTCATATGCAAAATATGCTAGAATGTGTTTAATGGATACTCTACCCCGTAAGCTATGCTCACAGTGTACAATATGGGCTAACAAATCTGGTTACTTGTCAGTATAAAAAAAGGAAAAGAATAGATAAATAAGCTGCAGCCTATGAAATGAATGAATGAATGAATGCATAATTAAATAAATAAGCTGCAGCCTATGAAATGAATGAATGAATGAATTAATGCATAATTACATAAATAAGCTGCAGCCTATGAAATGAATGAATGAACACATAATTAAATAAGCTGCAGCCTATGAATGAATGAATGTATAATTAAATAAATAAGCTGCAGCCTATGAAATGAATGAATGCATAATTAAATAAATAAGCTGCAGCCTATGAAATGAATGAATGAATGCATAATTACATAAATAAGCTGCAGCCTATGAAATGAATGAATGAATGAATGCATAATTACATAAATAAACTGCAGCCTATGAAATGAATGAATGAATGAATGCGTAATTAAATAAACTGCAGCCTATGAAATGAATGAATGCATAATTACATAAATAAGCTGCAGCCTATGAAATGAATGAATGAATGCATGCATAATTATATAAATAAACTGCAGCCTATGAAATGAATGAATGCAGATTTGTTAGCACTAGACCCCCCCTATACTGTAGAGAAGGGCAAGGCTCTCTATTCGACCTTACCAGCCAATCAGTAAAACAGTTCACTGTACCTATCCAGGCATGTCCAAAGGGCAATTTCAGGTGTACTCTCCAGTCCAACTGCTGAATCTGGGCATTTTGAGGCAATATTACAATTGCCTCATGTACACAGACAACCCTCTCCTCCATCCACCAAGCACTAATACATGCGAGAGATGCAATTATACAGCCAAACTGGAGGCTAAGCTCTCTCAACCCAAGACTGGACCAGGCAGTCAAGAGGAAAAGGAAATTACTTGCATCACACCACCAGTCTCACATAGACCTATGAAACCAGAACTGGCAAAAAACACACATAAATACACAAAAACATACTCTGAAGCTCTAAATAAAAATCTGCAAAAGCAACAGAGACCTTCAAAGCAGACATCCACCCCCCAACACAAACCATGAAACACATACTTCACAAAACCAGTGTGCCACACAATCACAGCCATTAAGGCAAAATAACATACCCAACACACTAGTAATATGTGACTCTATAGTCAGGCACACTGATGTCCCACTCACTAGGCTGAACAAGGAGAAGGTTACTGTTAGCTGCCTGTCAGGTGCTAGGATCCATCACATAACACAAGCACTCAGGTCACTCCAGAACAAGTGCAAATACGACTCTGTCATTCTTCCATGTTGGTGTGAATGACCTCAGCCGTACATCCCTGGACTACATGAAAAGAGACATGGACGAGCTCTCTGATCACGTAGCCCAGGCTGGTATGACCCTGACTAGCCTCCTGTCCTCACCAAGAATGATACCACTGTATAGAGAAAATATTATCAATTTCAACAATTGGCTAAGCTTCTGGTGTCATTCAAAGGGGATCCAGTGTCTGTCTGCCTGGGATGACATGCTCGACAAGCCACACTGCTTTGCTAGATATGGCTTGCACCTGTCACCCTTAGGCTTTTGAATACTGGCCAAGGCTCAAAAGACAAACCCACCACTGTAAACAGCACAAGTAACAAAAAAACTGAGGGTAATGCTGGTCAATGCCAGAAGTCTAAACCTCAAAATGCACGCACTCAAGGCACTCCTCAGTATGGAGAAAATCGATATATGTGCAGTAACAGAAACCTGGTTTAAGGCTCCAGAGAGCACCCCAGCACTACCAGGCTACAACTCATACCATACATTTCGGCCACAAAACCCAGACCGAAATACAAAAGGCGGGGGAGTATCCATATTCATCAAGGATACCCATACCTCCAGGTTAGTGGCACAGCATGATGCTTCAGAGATCATCCACGTGCAACTAACAATGGGCAAAACTGCTATTCAAATTATTGCTTGCTACAGATCACCCACCATGTCCCAGGACCCCCACTCTGCATTCCTGGAAACACTGGGAAACATAAAGGTCCTACCAAACACCCTGATATTGTCCATAATTATCCAAACATTAACTGGGAGAACTACTCAAGTACGAACTCCCTGGCCCAACATTTCCTAAAATTTATAAACTCAAATGCCCTGGATCAACTGGTTAACACCCCCACCAGAGGTGACAACATATTGGACCTTGTCATCACCAACATGGGCAACTGGTGGTCAACCCCTCGCTGGTTAGATCTGACCATAAACTAATCACTCTGGATATCCACATTCCACCACCACCCCCGGTCAAAGAAACCATTGTGAAAAACTTTTCAAAAGCAAACTTCACGTTACTTAAGACCGAGGTGGGAAGTTTCAAAGCCCCCATGCTAAAGGATAACACTGTCCAAGATGCAAAATCCTTTACTAATGCATTCTATGGGCATCTACAAGAATGCATGGATCGTGCTATCCTAAACAAAACCAAGACTCACTCCTCCAAGAAAAGGAAACCAGTCTGATGGACCCCTACCATAAATAAGCTATACAATAGAAGGAGGAAACTAGTACAGAAAAGAGTAAAATCCCAAGAAGGGAAGACATCCCTGATCAGTATCAGCAAGAAACTACGTTCTCCCATAAAATCATCCAAGGCTAGCTACGAAAGAAAAATTGCCATGGACTCCAAAGATAACCACAATGCATTTTTTAGCTATGTCAAGAATCTAAGTGGCAATTCTCAGATCTTCTCGGAGTTAGTGCAGAATGGCACAAAATACACTGAACTGACCGGTATAGCCAACATCCTGGCAGACAGGTTCAGTGCAAACTTCACCCCCCTCTCACCCCCAAAAGGGCCCATAACTATACCAGAAGAATGTAGTGCCCCTGAAATCACAGACACTCAGGTTAAAACAGCCTTTTCCAAAAACAAAAACACAGCATCAATGGGAACGGACGGTGTCCCAGGCTGCATCCTACACAAGCTCAAAGATGAACTAACCCCTCACTTAAACACACTTTAAACTCAGCCTCTCCACAGGCTACTTGCCCACAGAGTGGCGCACAGCAACTGTTATTCCGCTCCACAAATGTGGAGCCACTACGGACCCTGGGAACTATCGCCCTATAAGCCTGACTAGCTTGTTCTGCAAAGCTATGGAGTGCATCATCACAGATCTCATTAACAGATACATTGGAAACCTCCAAACACTGGACCCAACCCAGTTCAGCTTTGTTAAGGGCAGATCATGCCTCCTAAACCTGGTGGACTTTTTTGAGACAGTTACCAAGGCTATAGACATGGGAAAGGTGGTTCACACAGCCTACCTAGACCTCGCAAAGGCCTTCAACACTATCCCCACTCAGGTATTATAGACAAGCTCACCAGCCTGAACATAAACCCCTACGTCGTGAGATGGGTTGCCAACTGGCTCACGGACAGAACCCACATGGTAAGAGTTGCAAGTGGCTTTCCCCAGAGCTCAGTCCTAGGACCCCTCCTGTTCGGCATATACTTCTCAGAGGTATGGCAAGCACAGGAGGACTATGGCTCACCAAGTTCGCAGATGACTGCAAACTAGGGGCTATAATTGACTCTCCGGCTGACACAGACATCCTCCAAAAGGGTCTTACTGAGACAGATACCTGGTGTCAAAACCATGGTCTCAAACTAAATACCAAAAAGTGCATAGTCATCCCCTTTGGAAAAAACAAAGTACCCACAAACTACCACATAGGGGGTAGCCCCCTAAATATGGAAGACGTAATAAGGGATCTGGGGACCCAGGTAGATAGTAACCTCTCCTTTGATAATCACATTGCCAAAGTGGTTAGAAAATCCTTCTATGTGGCCCACCTAATCACAAAAGGGTTTGCATCCAGATCGAAAGAGGTTATTGGGCCCCTCTACGCATCACTCATCAGACCCATCATAGAGTACAATGCCCCATTTGGGATGCACCTTAAAAGACACCTGCAACAACTGACAAGACCACAGAATTTCCTCACCAAGAGGATCACTGGTCTCAAGCAGATGCCCTATGCAGCTCGACTGAAGAAACTCCAGCTGTACTCGGTTGTATACCGCCTACTCAGAGGTGATCTCTGCCTGACATACAAGGCCATGTCCAACCCATAATTGATGAACATGCTCCACCTAAAGAAAACCATATCCCCTCGAGCCACACACTCCAGGGATCTAAACCTCACCACAACAATAAATAGGACGTGTTGGAGGGATAGATTCCTGTCCCAGAGACTTCCCATGCTCTGGAACAAGATTCCAATCTACATTAGGCAGAGCTCCTCGCTAACCCTTTTCAAGAGAAACCTTGACGAGTGGATGGGAAACAGAAAGTTTACCCCAGGGATCACTTCAATGGCTCTGCTAGACAGAGGCACAGGGAACTAATCTAAGGGGGCAGCGAAAGCTGACACATTCCGGCTAGGCTTATAAATGCCTTTGGGCAGATAGCCTGGTACCTACCTATGAACCTAATTAAATAAATAAAGCTGCAGCCTGGATGACTGGTCCCAATGCAACCAATCTGTCTTCTAGTCCTGTGGCTGTGCTTGTCATGAAGAAACAGTACTAAACTCCTGCTGTCACTCATACTCCCACCACTGTGCAAGCTACTGCACACCTCACCATTTTACGTTTCAACTTCCCAGGCTTTCTGCTCCTCATCCATTGGCTCTATTTCAATCAGAGATGCTTATTTCAAATGCCACATTAAAAAAGAAGGAACAAAAAGCCAAAGTGTAAATATGCCAGTGATGGTGGTTGTTGGTTCAGCAATGAAGACTAAATAATTATGAAAAATATGTTTTCCTGCTGGGCCACATGAAGCCATGGGCTCCAAGCAGCCACCCAAAATGCCCCTTTTATATTTCACAACTGAGCTTATCCCAAGTACTCACAGTATCACACAGCCTCCTTGTATGTCTGGCTGACAAATACTGTTCAATCCTTAGTGACACAGTACCTTGCTATTGTGGATGTTTTTGTACCATATACAGCCACACAGCTCCCCTGGTTCATCTGGGTGATATTTCATCCTCTAAGAACTCAGACTATTTTGGCCTTTGGAAAATTATTTCCTTTTAACCCATGGTCTACCTTCTGCTTCCTAATAGATGTTAGTTGCTAAAGGATCTCCAAGTCACTTCCAGCCACTATAGCCATGTTATTTAATTCATAGTGGTATCTATCTCTATTACAGTATCCTGACAATTGAAGACTCAGTTTTCCTTTTGAAAGGTAGTAACCTTGGTCTACCTGTTCTCTAAACCACTGGATAAGAAGTGTTAACATGGTTTCAGAGCTGCTGTTGAAGTCTGACAGTCACTTTCTAGATTTAGGACAAAACTTTGCATAGCCTGAACTCCATGTTTCAGTATATGGTTGTGACTTTGTGGAACTTGTGGCTGCGGACACTAAGTGGGTATCTTCTGCAATTTACAACACTCCACTACCAAGTTGTATGTTACCAGAGTGTTCTGTCCAGGAGTCTGTCCTTTTCAGTGGTCTGCCATTCAGAGTTTCACCAAAGAGCAGTAAGCTTGGGATTCTGCCTACAGGTGAAGGATATGAAACTACCAACAGTAGACATAAAAGTTACATACTTACCATAACAATAGCTCTGCATTTGGTAGTTTCAGCATTCTTTAACCATTCCCTCCCTCCTTCTCCCCAGCCTTTGTGTCTAGAGAAGGCTATTGTATGATTTTTTTGTCTGCTTTCTCCATTCTACTTTTCCATTTCTCTGTCCTTGTGAGCTTCAGAGTGCCAGATATGGATCATCATGCACTGTTCATTTAGGTTAAAGGAGAGGAATTAGGCTGGTCAGGGAATCTTTCAGCCATGCTAAGCACCTGCTGGTCTTAATTCTATAGGTGAAGAACATGAAACTACCAACACAGATCTACTGCTACATTAAGTTTGCAACTTTCATGTTTGAGTCTATGATTACTGCTGCTATATATATTCTCCATCTTACGAACTATCTACCACTTTTCCTTCTTCTTAGAGTCAGGAAGTCAGAGAACGTAATGGCAGAAGGATTCTCTTACTCTTCACTTTGGACCTTCCCCTGCATTTCTGGAGAAATCTTAACAGTTGTATTTGAATAGAGACATCTGCCTTAAGGCTGCAAAGGTACACATGTTGGAAATACTCTTACAAATAACTGAATATAGTGAAGACTACCCCTCCCCCTTTATTTCAAATGTCCTGCTGATGTCCCCTGTATACTGGGAAGGTCAGCCCTTGGCAAGGAATGGCCAGTTTTGATGTTCAGACATGCACGTGCAGCAACTTGTGTCAGTGATTGTTGTATATGAACATCTGTTGCTACAGTGAACATGCTCAGACAGCTGTACTTTAAAATGTTCTACATAAAACCACAGTGAGTGGGAAAAACAGTTTCCTTACCACCACCATTCAGTGATAGTCACATTAAAACTGATACTGGCAAATACTCACTCAAATATCAAATATACATATTCAGTTTAGCAAAGAATTAGATGCTACTACGTGGACTAACTTTGAGGTTCTGAGAATGCATAAAGCATATGCACAACATAACAGAGCTCAATATCCACTCAGTGTGTTTGCCACCTTTAAATTAAAACTGATCAAGGTGGTGCTCGCTGCAAGTGTCAGCTACTTATTTTCAGACTTGTCAAGGAGTAGTATATGGGAGTCTACCTCCCCAGAAAGACCAGTCACTAGTGGAGCTCCTCAAGTATCTGTGCTGGTGCCCCTCCTTTTTGGCATCTACATCTCTGAAGTCAAGGCCAATATCGGGCATCTTTGGCTGACAAAGTTTGCAAACTAGACACAGTCATAGAATCTCCCAAAGACACAAATACCCGCCAAGCAGACCTGACACAGACCAATAACTGGAGCAACAGCCACAGTTAAAAACTCATTGCCAAGAAATGCACAATAATATCCTTTGGGAAGACAGTTACCCCCTGGAAACTACCACATTGATAATTCCCCCTTAGGAGCAGGGTCGGTGTTAGCATTTTTGGGGCCCCCAGGGAATGTCAAGTTGGGGACCCCCTGATCACTTCCAGTCTAAGTATCTCTCTGTCAATGTCTCCCCTCATAAGCAACCTCTTAGTTCATGCTGCAAAGTTCTAGGAGTAGTGGGGACAGACTGACCTGTAGCTACAATGCTCTTACATTCTGTTAGACCTGTGTACCACACTATGTTGGCCCATCTCACAAAAGGGCATTTACAGTTAAATAATGTAGCATTACAACTCCTCTATGTACAGGGCTAGACTTAGGCAAAATGGCACCCTAGGCACTGACTACTATTTCTTACCCCCCCTCCACGCACACACACCCTCCAGTGCTTGTCTCTGTTTTCCCCATTTTGGGCATTTCACAACATGTACTTTACTTTTTTCTTCATTTTCTCATATTTTGCCTTAATATTCAGCTCTTTAAGAATTCATGACTTCATTTCAGAGCATATAGAAAGTTTTTTTTCTTTTTATACAACTTTTTCATCCAATGGTGACTTTAACAGAAAATATGATGATGATTCTTCTTTCGGCTTTTCCCGCCCGGTTAGGGGTCACCATAGCGGATCATCTGTCCGCTCATGATTGGCAGTGGAGTTTTACGGCGTCGAGTTGCCAGCCCGGCGCCCAACCTTCCACAGAAGGCAGACACATGCATGCACACACACACACACACACACACACACACACACACACACACACACACACACCTAGGGCCAATTTTGGAGTATCCAATCCACCTACTGCATGTCTTTGGGATGTTGGAGGAAACCGGAGCACCCGGAGGAAACCCCGCGACCACAGGGAGGACATGCAGACTCCACACAGAAGGTACCCCCCAGCCGAGAATCGAACCGGAGAACCTCATGCTGTGAGGTGGCAACGCTAACCGTTGCACCACCATGGCCGCCCTTAACAGAAAAGATGATTAAGTGTAGAAAACAGAAAATAAGATTAAGTGTAGAAATTCAGTGTTGCAGTTCAACTTTAGTTTTTCTTGCATCCTTTCAACACATCTTTTCTGAACAAAACAGTGCAGTAATGACCACTTAGTAAATAACTCAATTAACTTGGGATGCCCAGAAGCCATAGATACTCTAGGATGCATTTTAGACCATTTCATAACCTTTTAATCCAATGGTGGCCTGAACAAAAATCAAGAGTAAGAAATGAATTTATTTATTTTTTTCCTTTCAAGGTAGGCATAAGTTGTTGCTCAAAGCTGACAAAATAATATCTCATAATAAACTAACAAGATGATTGTATTGTTTTGAGGATACACAAATCCTGTCTTGGAATACTGCCTCACTAACACCCCCACCCCCAAAAGACAAGTCACTGCCCGTGTATCCATCTGGTTCAAATGGCCAAAGCCATGTATTTTAAGTGACTGCTCTCATACATATACATAGCATGCCTCCTCACTTCTCATCCTTGCACCCCAAATACAGCCATCTGTAAACATGTCTGATGTGTGATTGTGAGGAAAGTGAAAACATAATGATTATGCTAATTTATTCCACTTTGTCACTCCTAGACAGTACTGCCCCTACACAAGCTATAGTAACCTTCTTTGTATACATCTGAGGTCTATGAAAAAGGTAAAAGAAGCTCCCTTCACTCTGGAATAAAATCCCAGTCCAGGTTAGGCAGAGTCCCTCATTGACTCTCTTCAAGAGGAATCTTGATGAGTGGATGGGAGATCGTAGGTTTACCCCAGGTATCACTTCTGTGTCACTGTTAGACAGCGGCACAATATACTAACCTCGAAAAAGGGCATAGCAAAATTAATTTAAAATGGGTGGCGAAAGCCAAACACACTCTGGCTAGGCTTATAAATGCCCTAGGGCAGATAGCCTAGTATGAACCTATGAACCTATAACCTGCAGCAACCTTCAGTACACACATCTGAGCAGGGCTAGTTTTAGAATGAGTGCAGGTGAGGACAGAGACTAGCACTAAGTCCATGTCAAAATCCATTTAAACAGTCTGGGGTGTGGGGGCTACTGGATTCCTAGAAGATCAAAGTGTCTGAATGTTCTGTGATATATTTTATGCCTTATTTTTGAAATATAATTACTTGTCAACTGCATGTTTTACTGGTGCCAACAGGAGGGGTAGAGTTGGCAAAAGGGTTAAGGTCTTTACATAACAGATACAAAGTACAGGGTTTAAGTCTGATCTCTGGTTATTGGCTAGGCTTGTAATAGTCTAGAAGCCGATAGCTTAGTGTTTACCTATGGACCTATAAGAGTAATATATGTGTCCCAGCATTATTGTCTGTGCACAGATGAAAATTAGTGATATTTTTACATGCATGTACACACACTGCATATTCACCTTCAGGGAAAAGTGAGGAATTCCATTTCACCTGATGTATGTTTTTTTTCCAACAAACATCTTTATTAAATTTGAGATTGTACTAGAGAACAATATTTTTATTTATGATGATCAGTTGTTTTTTCAGAAGATTGGCGTAGCTATGGACACTTGTGCCAATAGCTACGCCAATGTGGTCATGGCTCAATGTGAGAGCACTTTTGTTTTTAGGTCTATTTGCAGTCCACTTATTAAATTTTACAGGAGGTTTGTGGATGACCTATTTTTAATTTGGGATGGCACATGCCAGCAAATGGAAGAATTTATTGGTTTCATACAGAACACAACACATTTTTTATCTTTTACATCTAAAGTGTCAGATAGGGAAATGGACTTTTTGGATATTAAGATCATAGTTAATGATTCCTGTGGACTCACAACCACTTTACACAGAAAAGACTGTAGGAAGAATACATTGCTGCAACGGAATAGCATGCACTCTGGCCATGGCTGTTATGGTGGCCTAATGGTTAAGGTGTTTGCCTTATAAACACAAGGTGCAGGGTTTGTGTCTCACAAGGGATAATTGGCTATGCTTAAAATGGCTCACAAGGGCAATTAGCCTAGTACTACTCTATGAACCTATGTGTTTAAAAACATAGTTAAAAGCCAGGGTATGATACTCTCAAGGCTCAGCAACAATGATGCACTATTTGAACATGACCTGCTTGGTTTGAGGTCTGAATGTTTGGATAGGGGCTATCGTCACAAGGAAGATGACGATGCAATACATGACACTGTTAGGCATAGGAAACATAGGAGCCAAACATCTACCTCCAATGTCGTACATTCAGGGCATGTTTCCATGGCCTCTAGAAACGAAGCACTTTCTATGTCTTTGTTTTACACTAGTGACATCAATAGTATCATAGAGGTTGTGAAAAATAATTGGTCCATTTTACAGCTTGATGACCAGATCTGGAATGTTGTAGGTGAACATCCGAGGTTCACTTTTAAAAATAAGAAGTCATTAAAGAGGCAACTGTGTTATAAGAAGTATACACCAGCAGGAAGTGTGAAGACTATATCAGCTTTTAGCATGAGACGTTCGAGATGTAATTTTTGCTCACATATTGATCCATTAGTGATTTTTGTTCACCCGACCACACATCATGAGTATTATTTTAAAGTGAATGCTGACTGCTGCAGTAGAAATCTGATTTATTTGGCCAAATGCAGGGTATGCACTTGCTTCTATATAAGCAAGACAAATAGATCCCTTATGGAGAGAATGAGGGAGCACTTGTATTGTGTACATAATTTTGATGAGCGTAATGCTTTGTCCAAACATTATATGGAATACGGCAGTGACCATATTTCTGGTTTTAGGGTTGTTGAAACTTTGACTCAAGACAAGCGTGGGGGTGACTTTACGAACTACACAGAAAGCTTTGAACTTTCTTGGATCATTACTATGCAGGTGGAGAAGTTTCCAGGCATCAATGGCAGAACTTTCATTAAACCTATCCTAAAAGCTGGGGGGCTCTTTAAATGACATCCTGTTGTTTTTAATGTATGTCTCAGTGCTTGTTTTCTATTGGATGTTTTGAATGGTTAATTGATGATGCTCTTTTTAACTGTTGAGTTGTTTTGTTACATTTGGTCTGATGAAGCACAGTGAATGTGTGAAAGCGCTTACCTCTTCAATAAAACTGCTACGAATTTTATTGGTTTTAGCCATGTTTGGGTGCTGTTTTCTTTTCTACAATCTTACATTTATACAGATGAAAGACAAACATGGCACCACTTTAGTTGTCAACAGAATACATCACAGATACCACTGAGACAACTGTAGTTGTAAACATTATACAGCAACCAAAGCAAAAACTCAAGCAGGCAGCCAAACAAACCCCAACAAACAAAAGTCAATCCAATGAAAGAAAAAGCTTGGAGTCCGACCGTAAAACACTTTAATGATGAAGCTTTCGAATCCACAAGATTCTTTCTCAACACAACATAAAATCAACAATGTTAGTCAATTTAAATATAAAATAGCCAATCATATTTGAAAACCAGTCATCTGACCAATAATTAAAATGCATTGCATAAATACTACTTGACATAGTATAAAAAGCATTTTAAAGCATATTAAGATATATATTATATATTAAGACATAGAACCTGGAACACATACAAAGCATTTAAAAACATGTGTAGTATAAAAAAACATATGAAAGAGCATGTAAAAACATATAGAAGACATGCAAGGAAATTCCATTTCATACATAGCTATGCTTCTTAAGTAATGGTTTTATGCTAGTCTTACTATTTAGACCTGGTAACTTGTCACCTCTAAAGAAATTTATCCACTTATACTCAGTCATGTCAGTATCATTTACAAGATCACCCCCTCGTTTTGCTTACAAATTCTTTGTAAAACCTTAAATTTAAAAAAATGTTCAGTACCAAACTGCATAATGTGTTTACTAAGAGCATTAGTCTCTATCCATCTGCAAATCTCAGACAGACAAGAACCAAGTCTTTAAATTTTTGGTTAGTTTTACCTATGTAAAAACATTCACATCTTATGCAGTTCGCAAAGTATATCACATTTTCTGTTAGACAATTTGCTGGAGCTTTAAATATAAAGGGCTCCTTTGTTATCGGATGTATAAATTCCTTGTCCAAACTAATATACTGGCAATAGATACAATTGTGGCAGGAAACAGTTCCCTGTTTACTAAAAGGAAAATTCTTATCAGAATCAAATACTTGATCTTTGTAACAGAGTCTTTGTTTTAAGTTTCTTTCCTTTTTATAAATAAAATGTGGTTGCATGTTAATAATTTCACTAATATTTGGGTCAGATTTCAAAATAACCCAATTTTTTCGTACTGCTTAATAAAGTTTGTGTGTCTACTTTTCTTTGGGACATATCCCATGCAATATTTACAATTATCTTTAGGCCTTTCCTCATAACTCCCAATATTCCTTCTAGCATTGGAGAAGTAGGGTGCACCCACATCTTCACATTTAGAAATAACATATTTCTTATTCCTTTTTAACAGCTCTGTATTGTATCCTCTAGTTACAAAGTCTGATGTCATACTATCTAGCTCTTGCATAAAGCCATCACCTGCTGTGTTCAGCTTGCTAGTCCTCAGGAATTAACTATGAACAACACTATTATAAACAAATCTAGGATGCTTACTATCAATGAACATATTGTGTTGACTGAACATTTTTTCTGTAGATGTGCGTATTAAAACAACCATTGCTGAAAGATATATCAGTGTCTAAAATGCTAATTCTGTCTGTCAAGCTGTTAACATCAAAGCATAAAAAAATCTGTAATGACTTGTAAATCTGTAACAAACTGATCTAATGAGTTCAAATTCCCAGCCCAAACAAGAAAGATGTCATCCACAAATCTTTTATAAACATTATACATCACTTATAATCTCTCCAGTCATTGTCAGTTAAGCATTATATGGCTCATTCAAATGCTGCCTTTTAAACCACGTTCCTGCTCTGCATATATTGTTCCCACAATTCCCCATTTTTCCTATGTAGTTTTCTCCCTCCCTTTTCTAAAGATCCCAATTCTAGTTGTTTTATCTCTGTTACTATATTCACTACTTCTAGTAAAGTTGGTTTAGACTTTGATTTCCATTTTCTAGTAATTGCTTTTTAGGCAGCCACCATAATTAGATTCAGCAAGGCTTTACTATGCCTAGGCAATGCCAATTCTGTATCATAACTCGAAAAAAATTATCTCCCAAGTCAACCCAATCTGCTCACCAAGCATCTCTGACAAAGCAGTCCGCAGGGAATCCCTAAAGTTTGCAAGCTCATTACACTCCCAAAAAATATGTTCCCAGCCACCTCTTTCTTGCCTGTCATACCTCCAATACTTGCTATCCACCTGAGGAAAAATTCTTTAGTGTCTACTTGGGGTATAAAAATACCTATGTAAACACTTCCAGACAAAGATCCTAAATCTTCTAGATTTTGTTGCATATTTGGGAGATATACATATATCTTCCCATTGTCTCTTTGTGAATTGCTTATCCAATCTCTCTTCCCAATCATTTCTAAGCTCCTCTGATTGATTCTTACAATTATCATGCAATATTTTATACGCTTTACTAATTATTCCTTTTTTAATGGCAGCTTTTGTTCTAGATTATATTAAAAACTGTACCAGTGCTGGTCTTTCATTTAGGAGCCCCCTATTTCTTTCTCTTTGTATATACTCTAATATCAATCCTTGAT
This sequence comes from Protopterus annectens, assembly GCF_019279795.1. Taxonomy (NCBI): domain Eukaryota; kingdom Metazoa; phylum Chordata; order Ceratodontiformes; family Protopteridae; genus Protopterus; species Protopterus annectens. Next base: position 1,365,211,590 of record NC_056741.1, read on the forward strand.
AGGAAAGACCATCTCTAACCTACAGTCCAAATAAATTCTTGGCATCTTCCCATTCTATTACCTTTCCCTTTCTAGCTATTTGCTTCCAATACCCCCAGTTCCTTTGCCAGTTTTCTCCAATAAATTCTAGCCCCTCTTGCCTATTATCTGTACCCCTGACCACAGTTATCCCTATCAGCAAAATCTCTTTTCTCCATTCTCGTGCTGGTTTTGTTCTTAGAATACTCCCTGGTATGTTATGAATATAATAATCTGTACGATTTGTGTTGTTCTCCTTAAGATTCTGCATCCAAAATCCCAATCTCTCCTTATTTCTTGAGCTTCCTCCCTGTATCAGCATCATTCCTTTCCACATTGAATTATAGTTTTCTCCTTGTGCTATGTACAAGAGCCTTAACTGTGTTGCTCTAAAATATGCCCTCAAATTGGGTAATCCTAGTCTGCCTTGTTCTATAGGAAGAATCAGCTTATCCCACCTGAACCTACTACATGTTTTTGAAGTGCTGGGGTTAACCAAAGCACAAATAGACACTAACATAGACAAGGGAAGGCATGCAGACTCCACATAGCCAAGAACCCAAACCAGTGCAAAGCACTGTGAGATGGCAGTGCCACTCACTACACCATAGTAGTAATGAACAGTTGCTTT